>NW_020837980.1:7957503-8095825 GCF_003676395.1 Aethalodelphis obliquidens
TATATATATTTTTTTTTTTTTTTTTTTTTTGCGGTATGCGGGCCTCTTACTGTCGTGGCCTCTCCCGTTGCGGACGCACAGGCTCAGCGGCCATGGCTCTCGGGCCCAGCCGCTCCGCGGCATGTGGGATCTTCCTGGACCGGGGCACGAACCCACGTCCCCTGCATCGGCAGGCGGACTCTCAACCACTACGCCACCAGGGAAGCCCTGAATTATATTTTTAACTATCATTTTAGTCCACATCTGAAAGACCAAAGTAGTTTTTATTTTCTGCAAGTATGCTGTATGTGGTCCCTGTGTTCCTAGTGTATAAAGGCTGCTACCTAGGTCACATCTATCTGGGCAGTTAGTAATTGACATATTTTTCTGGCCTCTTTGGGCAGTGTATGGCTGTGTTTGCAAAGGCTGTTGAAACCAAAACGTTGACACCGTGGTAATCAGCTGTGTGTTTTCCAGTCTGCTAAAATCAAAAGTGGGGATCATTCAGTAAAGCAGATGACAAAAGCAGAATTCTCTGAGTATCTGCTACTCCTGATTCAGCTTTTTTGCTTTCTGGAGGTCTCAATTTGAGCATAATGTGAAAATTTGTTTTACGAACTTAAAAATGTTGAGTAATTTTCCGGGTTTTGTTGTTAATTTCTAGATACTTAAATTTAGTTGTTAGAAGACCTCCATTAAAGAAAGCTTATCATCGAATTATTTTAACAAAGCAAACCAAACAAAAAAACTTTGTGCCATATTTCTCTGTTTAATAATAGTTGGGTTTCTGTACATAAGATCAGTGATTTGAACTTTGCTTTTTATGAGTTAAAACTAGACAAAGCAAGTACTGAGCACCTGCTGTGCACCAATGCAGAGTATAGCCTCCCAAGTAGTAGTATTGATGCATTTCAGTAGTTCCTGAGGTGGGCTGTTGTTTGGCAAGGTTTCTTTCCAATTCAGTGATGCAAAGTTGGTTTTTAGAATACATCTTGTTCGTCCCGTTCCTCTCCCCCAAGAAGGGCTAGTATTTAGTATTCTTGCATCTGCCTATAGTTAGGGTATTTGAGGTGTTATTTATTTCATTGAAAGAGCTTTTGCACATAATAAACTATTCAACTAGAACAAGTACTTGTTTAAAATTAAATCGCATAGTGAAAGCATTATAGGCACCGGGATACAGAATGATGCTGTTAACAGTTCTTTCTCCTGTATTGAAGTGCTCTATTTCCATAGTCTCACAGTACATTTT
The DNA here is from genome assembly GCF_003676395.1 of Aethalodelphis obliquidens. Classification (NCBI taxonomy): domain Eukaryota; kingdom Metazoa; phylum Chordata; class Mammalia; order Artiodactyla; family Delphinidae; genus Aethalodelphis; species Aethalodelphis obliquidens. Next base: position 7,958,735 of record NW_020837980.1, read on the forward strand.
CAGATAATGGCTGAGCTCCTGATTTAAAAAAAGTTACAAATGTATCTTTACAAACTTACTTTAAAATTTACATATATAAACACGTGCACTGTTGTTTTTACATGTACTTTTGTTTCAGTTGTTCTTAAAGTTTAATAAGTGACATCTGAAAATGAGTTTATGTGGCAACAAGCTGTATGCCCAAGAATAAATCATTGCGTGCCAGTTAAGACCTTAGCAGCTAGCCACAGTAGGTATTAAACATCTGTTGCGGCTGTACTTAATCTTTTAAAATTACCTACAAATTTTGGAATATGAAACCAGTGTTCTGTGCCAGTGGTTTAAGGTATATACAAGGATCAATAATGTTCTCTTCATGTCCGTATGACTTTAAAGCATATTATCAAGAAATAAGTAATTAAGTCTGAGAAAATATGGTAAATAACTGATTCTTTAAAATCTAATTTAAATTTCCTATTAGTAAAAATGAGAAATGAAAAAAGTCACTCTGGAATAACTATCTTTCAGTGTTGTTAATTATCTTAGCCTCCGAGGTCCTGATACTGAATTCTTGGTGGTGGGTAGTAATCTCTTCTTTTTAATTACTGGCTTCCAATTCTCTCTCTGCATTGCTGGAAACAAAAATCATATATTCTGATATTGGTGATGGGGATGTGCACACTTAAAAAGTAGACACGTTCAAACTAATTTTAGAAATAAGTTACAATCAAAATTTGCTTCTGCTAAATTAGTAGAGGACAAAACCCTGTTTTTTCCTCCATCATAGTATATTTCAGTACTTCTACATTGACCTTATAACCTTTTTTTAAACAGGAATAAAGTTTTTATTCTTAAAAAATATGAGCTTTACCTGGTTTGTTTTATTTATATATACATATGTTTTAAATTTCTTGCATTGATTTTCAAATTGAAAGAGAATCATTTGTGAAAATACCTTAAATGCCAGCTCATGCTTTATATTTTACATGCTTTACTAGAGTTATTTTAGTGCCTTAAATTATTTATCTAATTTAATAATAATTTCTAATATGTAATTTTTAAGGACTTATGAGTAAAAGCAAACCATCTCCTCTTAAGAATTACTGATAAATATAAAATATTAAAAATTTTATATATGGGTACAAAGTGGCTATGTCATTTAACGTACCAACATTTAATGATTTGAAAAAATAGTTGGAATTTTTATTTTGTAGTTGGTTTAGCTAGCTAGTCGATTAAATTGATTTCATTAAAAATACAAGATATTCAGATTTTCTTGGGCTATAATGACTTTTGTATTAGTTGAGTAGAAATACATCACAAGTTGGTATAAGTAACTTGAGATGTACATTTTAATATATAATCAACATATTATTTAAATCCCTACTGCTTAACTGAAACTTAATTTTTTATGAATTTTAAATTAAAGTTTTACTTTAAAGGTAAATTACTGAGTTCAACTGAAGCAGTTCTTAACATATTCTTGAGATTTATAAAAATTAATATACCCTCAAGAATTGAAGTGCCTTTTTTTTTCTTAACTATTATAAGCAATGGATGTGTACATGCTAAAATTAAGCCTTAGCTGTTGGTTTACTTAATACTTAAATGGCTGATTCTCTATGCCTGATTAAATTTAAAACTACATATCATACTTTTGATACCTATTAACTTTGTAGGAACTGAGTCCATTTTGTCACATTTGGTTCATAGAAAGACTGATGTTAACAGTCTTTTTTTTTTTTTTTTTTTTTTTGGTACCCGGGCCCCCCCCTTTTTTTGCCTCTCCCGTTGCGGAGCACAGGCTCCAGACGCGCAGGCTCAGCGGCCATGGCTCACGGGCCCAGCCACTCTGCGGCATGTGGGATCCTCCCGGACCGGGGCACGAACCCGCGTCCCCTGCATCGGCAGGCGGACTCCCAGCCACTGCGCCACCAGGGAAGCCCAACAGTCTTTTTTTTTAAACAAAGTTTAAATGTCCCTTTTGTACCATTTTTCTCCTCGCTCCCCACTCAGAGCTGGAGTACAGAAATCACTTGTTTTCCCTAAGTCAAAGAAATAATTTCAGTCTAACTTCAGTTTAGGCTTTGATTAATTCCATGACTAGCAAACTAAAATGACTGCATTATTAATACTAATAATACATGTACTTAGGTTTTTCATAATCTCTAACTCCTAATTTAAATTTAAAAAAAATTCTAATCCCATTACAAAACAAAACTGACTTCAAAGAACAAACCAGGATTTAAGCCCATATTTTAAAATTGAATCCCCCATTTTATTCAAACAATCTGATGTCTGTTTAAAACAAAACATTCTCAAGTAAAGCTCATAATTCCAAATTTCTTGCACATGGCTGTCCCAATAAATTACTATTACCAATGAAACAGACTTTAAAGAAGTTGTGTTTTACAATGCAGAGAGTGGAGGATGCTTTTTATACATTGGTGAGAGAGATCCGACAATACAGATTGAAAAAAATCAGCAAAGAAGAAAAGACTCCTGGCTGTGTGAAAATTAAAAAATGCATTGTAATGTAATCTGGTAAGTTCAGCATATTAATTTCTGCAGAAAGCAGATGTCTTTCACAGGTAACAAAGTAGCAACCGCTTTAGAACTACCTAGGTGTGGGATTCTAATTTGAAGTATTAAAAAATAAGAAACTTGTAGTTTGTTTCCACAATTAATACATTTATTTATTTATATTTCTCATTTTATTTTCTTAATTACATTTATTTTTCATCTAATGGGTATTCATTATAATTGAGATGGTTTTGATGCCTATAGACTACTCTGCATTTGTCATAGAGTCTAGAGAGAAAAAATATGAGGAACTATATAAAGGAGGAGTAAATTGAATGGCCCAGAAGGTGGGAAAGGGTCACTCTTACAGTGCGTGTTTTCTTTTGGACATTCCACAAGCAAATACTTGTTCTGTCTGTGCTCTCTTAACTTAGCGGCATCAACATCACTTTTTTACCCAGCTGAGAAACCTGGAGTGTTGGGATGACTCCTAAATCCCTCTTTTTCACACCCATTTGGAGGCAACCACAAATTCCTATTATGGTACATTCTAACTTTTATCACATCATTACTTCAGGCCCCTATCATTTCTTGCTGGGACTATTGTAACCTCTTACTTGGTTTACCTGTTGCTGCCTTCATTCACAGCGTAAAGAGAGAGAGATTTAAAAGAAATGTCATTTTCTTAGCTTTAAATCTAGTTACTGACTTCCTGTTACCTACAGAATAAAATCTCAAGTTTCGTAGCATATGTAAGGCTCTTAACGCCTTCCTTCCCCCCTAGCCTTTGGCTTTATCTCTTAAAAACTTCTCGTCTGAAATTTTTTTGTCCGTATGTAAATCAACACCATGTTATTTCTTACATTCCCTTGTGTCTTGGCTGTTGCTCTTGTTGGGAATGCCAGTGTTCTTATCCCCTAGTCTTACTAGTTAACACACTTGCATGACTGTCTCATCTCTTGTTCTCTAAGAATCTTTCTTTAAAAACTGTTAGACTGGGCATAATGCACTTCTTGTGTATTCCCAGTTTACTGCTCTTAACTGTTACACACTTAACCATGTTAAATTGAAATAACCGCTTCTTTGTTTGTCCTGTATGGTGAGAATCTTAGAGAGCCAGAATCGTATATTTTTAATCTTTGCATGTCCATGACCTAACGAGGTTCCTGGCACACAGTAGCTGCCCAGTTGGATTTACTGAGTGGAATTTCTCAACTTCCTTTCTAAACCAACCAATATTAAATTTGGTCTTGTTTAGAAAATATTTCACTCAATAGGTACCAGAAAGTTCATGCCAGAGCTTAAGATTTTGATGCATATTATTTGTAACATATAATGTTCTGTGAGAACATGAAATAAAATTGTAGGATATCATTTTTGGGGCTGATTAAACTAAAGGGTTGATATTGTTTACTATATATGAGTTGAAGGTATGAAATAATGTATCTCCCCAAAATATAAAATATACTTCTGAATAGTAGACTAAGTTCCAAAAGATATTATGTGGTATACTAATGAACTAAACTCAGAAGAAGAAACAAAGCAAAATTAATGATTGGCATTAATTTTTATTGAGATTTATAAACTTTTTTTTTTTTTTTTTTTTTGCGGTACGCGGGCCTCTCACTGTTGTGGCCTCTCCCGTTGCGGAGCATAGGCTCCGGACGCACAGGCTCAGTGGCCATGGCTCACGGGCCCAGCCGCTCCGCGGCATGTGGGATCCTCCCGGACCAGGGCACGAACCCGTGTCCCCTGCATCGGCAGGCGGACTCTCAACCACTGCACCACCAGGGAAGCCCAAGATTTATAAACTCTTAATATTTTTTGAGTATCATTGTATAAAGAAGTATTTAATTTAGAAGTTGTGATAAAACTTAACATTGCAATGCAATTTTAAAAGTAAAACTTCTAAAATAACAGTAGCCATGACCAGAGTTAAGTGATAGTTTTCTTTTCTCCCATTGTCTTACTATTAGATGATTTTTACAGTAGAACTATTTAGAATAAAATAAGTTTTATGCTTTAATTTTTATTTAAAACAAAGGTGAAAGCATATACTTTTTAAAATTTCATATTGTGCAAACTATATTTCAGTGGCTGTGTAGTCTGAATGTGAAATTGTTGGGCATGATGAATTAAATCCTTATTTTTTCAGTGATCATGAATAGCATTTATATAAGAAAAAAGTATACTTGGTAATATTTAAAATTTTAAATATTTTTACAAAATTAATTTGACAATGATAAATATATGCAAATTAGTTTTTCTTAGTCCTAAAATGATGGGTTTAAACCAAATAATTACTGGTACCCTATTTTGTCTTTTAAATGTGTATATAAGAATGTAAAAAGTGTGTTCACTGCCCTGTTTTGATCAGTTTTAACATTTTACTAATCATTGAAATTATTAATAAGATTATATATAAAGTATATAAAGTTCAGTGCAGTATGAACTAAAAGTATTTGTCAGAATCTTAGAAGAAGGTAATCTTACCAGATTCTGCCTTCATTGTCTCCTAAATACTTATATATTGTTTTCACCTTAGGATGTGTCTTCTCTATATCCATCTCATGTTTTTTCATTTTATCTGCTTCAGCATTTTTGTATCATTGACATTTTTCTTCATTATAAAAACAGTGGAAATGGAGTAGACTACATAAGGATGTGTGATCAAAGGGAATTTGTGAAGGGTAGGGGAGTTGGAGTATATCCTCTCTTAAGATTCCATCCCATTCTAAGAGTTTATGGTTAGAAATTAGTCAAGGTTGGTATTATTTATAATAATAAAATAATTATTCTTTATTGTACCATCGGAAGTGTTTTGCTCTTTATGTGTTTAGAAGGTTAGCATGAAGGCTTATATATATTAAGCCTTGATTGTATTGCTGATAAACTGTCTTATCACTTTTTCTCTATCCTCTGTGTGAAACAGAAGTGTATGTCATCATACACATATAATCAGTAATGATATCAGAAAGTGGGGAACATCAGTGAGTGCAGTTTGGGGGCTTTACTGGGGACTTTTCTTCACTAGTATTCAAATCAATAATGCTGGTTTTTATCCCACTACTGTTGTTTAAATGTGAGCAAGCCTCTCATTCCCACTCTGTTTAATTCTTTAAAAATATTGGTAATACTTTTCTAAACTTTAGCTCTGTTGTGAAAGTTAGTTAAATGTAACTAGACTGAAAATGCCCGAGTTAATTTAGTTATTATTTTGAAATAGTAATTGTAGAAGATCTTAGTAATGCATAAAGGAGAAATCATATCGCTGTTAAATTTTCAATTATTTTTAAGATAATATAACTTAATGAATGTGTTTATATTAATATTCAGCAGAGGTGGTTAAATTGAGTAAAAAGCCAGTTTTCATTGTTAAAGTGGCTTGATTTATACTTTATTTGTTGTGTATTTGTTCCTAAGACTCCCTCTAGTGTCTAGGTTTGAAAACATCAGGCTTTTGTTGACAGTTACTAATCAGTTAAACAGATATTAAAATACATAGAGGATCATATTTTTTCTTTAATTCTCTATTTTGCTTTTATATTTAATTTGCTTTTTAATAGGGGTAGGACAAGAATTGACTTATGTATAGATCTTGTATAATTCAGGATTGCAGGGTTAAAATCTACTGTCCTGCCACCAGTTTCAAAGTGCCATTTTTCATGTTCTGTATGAATGATTAGGTTGAAAATTATTCTGACTTGAAATCACTTTCAACCATTACTGATTTGGATACCTTGCTTTTGATCACAGCTAGATGTAGGCCAAAATGATCAAATGGAAATTTCTCTGAAGATACACAGCATTTGACTTTATATGTCAAATATTAATCTGACTTTATATTAAGTATTTTGAATACTTAATATACTAAACATAAACTAAAAAAATAATGAATTAAAAAAAATCTCCAAATCATCAGACTCTACCACCATTTAAATGATTTAGCTCATTTCTCCACAAATAGAGGCATTACATTTTTCAAAGTATTGTGTCTTGTGTTGTGGTCACATTCTTTACTTGTTTTTAAAATTTTTTTTTTGGCCGCTCCGCGCGGCATGTGGAATCTTAGTTCCCCTACCAGGGATTGAACCCGCGTCCCCTGCAGTGGAAGCACAGTCTTAACCACTGGACCACCAGGGAAGTCCCTGTTGTGGTCACTTTAAATTTCCTTCTCATATCATAAATATATGAGCTGAAACTAATGCCTTTAGAAAACTGAAAGTATAATCTAATACTGTATACTTCATGGTAGTTCTTTAAATCTAATGGATTTAAATAAGTATTGAACCAGAGGTCAAATGCAGCGAATATTTATGAAATTAGTATTTACTTGCATGGCTTATATCAAATATCTAGAAACTCAGGGATAATTAAGTATAAATACTTATTCACATATATACACAAATACATTTGGATTTCAGTGACTGAGGTGTGCCAATATGGAAAAATTAGTAGCAAATTAAGTTCTGGGGGAAATTAATGTGTTAACTAAGCATACGTAAGATTCTGTGCCGTTGATTTTCATTGCCTTTTGTGAAAATCAGTGTTCCTATAATGTTAACAAAATATCGTTGAAGACATTTAAGAATCCTAGAAGTCTGATATATATTCAGTTGTCTAAAGAGAAATGTTACGTATCCTTATTCCTTCTCAATATTAATGTTTCCATTAGTAATATATCTTTTCTGTTATCTGTATACCTCAAACCATCATATATATTCACGTTTTAATACTTATGTGTTTCAGGGCGTTGACGATGCCTTCTATACATTAGTTCGAGAAATTCGAAAACATAAAGAAAAGATGAGCAAAGAAGGTAAAAAGAAGAAAAAGAAGTCAAAGACAAAGTGTATAATTATGTAAATACAATTTGTACTTTTTTCTTAAGGCGTACTTAAGTAAAAGTGGTAATTTTTGTACATTACACTAAATTATTAGCATTTGTTTTAGCATTACCTAATTGTCTTTCTGCTCCATCCATACTGTTAGCTTTTATCTTGAATGCTTATTTTAAAATGACAGTGGAAACTTTTTTCCTCTAAGTGCCAGTATTCCCTGAGTTTTGGTTTTTGAACTAGCAATGCCTGTGAAAAAGAAACTGAACACCTGAGATTTCTGTCCTGGGGTTTTTGGTGCATGCAGTTGATTACTTCCTATTTTTCTTACCAATTGTGAACTTGAGTGTGAAACAAATTAATGAGCCTTTCAAATCATCCCTATTCTGTGTTTTATCAATCATATACATGGATTAATTACTAATTATAACTTCAGTTGAGATTTCATGATTGGTTTTACTGAAGCATTGAGGGAACACAAATTTATGAGCTTCCTGTAGATTCATCTTGTAGGTTTCATGTCCTGTAGTTTCAGTTACCCTTAGTGAATGTAAAGGTACACTGTTCACAAAGGTTTTCTCCTTCTTTCCACTGCTATTTGTCAACGGTCACGTTCCCCCAAATATTATATTTTTTCTATAAAAAGGGAAAAAATTGAAAAAAATACAAGGCAATGGAATATTAAAAGGCCATTTACTTTCTATATTAGGTGAATTCCTATAATACTCTGAATAGCTTTTCCTGTTAAGGCAAACCCAGAATGTAATGAGGATTATAACAACCATTTTGGGGCTATATTTACATGCTACTAAACTTTTATAATAATTGAAAAAAATTTAACATGTATTGAATTACAAAAATTCTCATAGGAATTAAATATAGTCTCCCCGTGTCAGACTGCTCTTTCTTAGCATAAATCTTTTCTTGAACTTCAGTCTTTGAAAGTAGTTTTAATTCTACTGGTAATGATGTTAAAAATTATTTGGTCCAGTTAGCTTAGTAGGTGTTACGGAGACCAAGGTGGAAAGGCCAGGCCTTGTGTGAGCTTTGAGCTTCACTGAGAGTTTCACAGTATGGACTGCATCCCTATGGTCTTCCAATGTTGTCATGCCTTGGCTGGTCAAAAATGGGGACTGGGAGAGAGTTTGGATAGCTCAGCAGGGTACATTCTCACTATGTGGTAGTCCTACTCAGGAACGTCACTTTTGTTAAAACGAAACGAAACTTTAAAAAAACATTATTTTTAAATGAGGTTTTAGGGTGGGGTGGCAAGATTTTAATTTTTTTAAAACAAAATGAAAAAGTTTCAAAACCTTGAGTATTGGCTAGTTCTCTTAACACTGGCTAAAGTAACACTTTACAAGTCTGGTCCATAATTAAGAATATCTAATGCTTATAAAATAGATAAATTAATGTTAAAATGATTCTTTCAATGCATTTAAAATGTTAACTTATTTTAAAATATTTGAACTGAGATGGTGTGTTGAGGTGAAAATATCACTGGACAAGGAGGAAGGTGACTTAGTTTCTAGTTATGTGTCTTTCATAACTCCAATTTTAGGCAAATCACTTACTATCCATTTCTTCATGTTAAAAGAAGTCATCTCAAAGGCTGTATCTAGCATTATAACTATGTGATTTACATTCAGTTTACATAAGGATATACCTATTTGTCAGTCTCAGCACAATCTGTAACTTTTTACCTGTGTTATCATCTTCAGTGCCAGTCTTAGGCAAAATTGTGCAAGAGGTGAAGTTTATTTCTGAATATCCATTCTCCGCTTTCAGGACTTCTCCCATATTAGTGTCATCTTGCCTGCCTACCCTTCTACATGCCCCCTGACTTGATGTTTTTTCTTTTAATACTTCTCATTCCCCTAACCTCAAAGATTTATTGCTGCTTTGGATATCTCCATGAAGGCTTCCCATCAAGTCACATCAAAATGCCCTACATCTTACTTCCTCAGGTTCAGCATAATCCGACAGACGCTATAATGGAATTTGACCTAAGAGTTAATTTTCAGGTGGTGGCTGTAGCAATTTAATCTTGATCCTTTGAACATCATCTCTTTGCTGCCTGGTCCATCAGGGACAAAGTAGGAATTTTCATACCTGCTATGAGGAGTCAGATCCCTATCCAATGGAATGAGAATTTAACAAAGGTAGTGCTGAAAGAACTCCTTATGTAATCTACAACGAGGACTAGCCCTGCTAATGATACATTCCATTGTTTTAAAAGCTAAAATTTTGCAATGAAAGATACTTTAAAATTTATTCATAAATCTTACTCTTTAGCAGAATTCATTTATTCAACAAATATTTGAGTGCCTTCTAGATGCCAGGCACTACACAAGGCACTGGGGATATTAGAGTATCCTCAGACAAGGGACATAATCCCTGTCCTTAGGTAGTGCTTATATTCTAGAGCAGTCTATATTTTAGTGAGGCATCTGGCACATGACCCAGATATAATGCATATTGTAGTTTTGCAAAGAAGTGATTTGGTCTCTAAGCTTAGTTTCTTCCAGTTCTGAAATAATTGTTTTGCTCTGATTCCAATGTAACTGTTTAATCAAGCTACTTTTTAAAATTAAATTAGTTTACTTCATTGTTTTAAAGGAGTAAAATTTGAATATTGTTTTTTATTTGACATAATGATGTGATTCTATTGGGACAACTATAGTACCAATTAAATTGTATGTCAGATAATGTTAAAATTCCCTTGTGTGTAGTATGGTCTCTTTGTATAAGTAATTAAAATAGACTTTAAAAATTAAACATTGAATTCTAAAATAGTTGTTTATCTGGGTAAAAATAAACAGATGCCAGACCTAATTCACAGAAAAGGAAACTTCTATGTAAAAATCAATATGATTTCTGAGATGCTATACTAAACTACAGGTTTATGGAACATTATCTAGTTAGGGTGTTTACACTTACATAGTACCTCCTCTTGTTTCCACACAAGAGAAAGAAATGGCCATACTTCAGGAATTGCAGTGTATAACTGAGGGGATTTTTAGGACTCTTGAATTTTTGATGTAGCTGGGCAATTTTTTTATGGCAGTGGTAATTATCCTTTATTATGTGAATTTTGAATGGTTTAATAAAATGTTTGTTTTTGTAGAGATTTTAAAAGGGGAGAGATAATCCTAGAAATAACGAATGTTATCTAATTATTATAGCCTTAAAGATAAAAATCCTTGTTGAAGTTGAAAAAAGTTGCTAAATTACATAGGTTTAGATATTAACATGTTTATGGAAGAATGTAGCAGAAGTATGTAGTAAAATTCGAGTGAATATCTCCAATTAGGAATTCTAGGTTCCATTTTAACTGAGTCACACTGCATAGGAATTAGAACCTAACTTTTGTAGGTTATCAAAATCTTAGCCACCATTGCACAATTTTGTCCTAAAATATGTAGAAACTTTGTGAGGCATGTTAAGTTGCAGTTTGCACAAGTTCATCTCATTTGTATTCCAGTGATTTTTTTTTCTTCTATCCATTTTTTCTAAACAATATATACACATTTAGGTTTTTTTGTAGGCAGTAAGAATTATCTGCCATTTCCATTTGCCAAAAAGTAATAATTTCTTGATGATTATGTATTAATGATTTTTAACAACCCATTAGTTATTTTAAAGGTGAACTTATATTTAATAACTTTGGTGTTGATATTGGGTAGCATGAAATCTGCATTGAGAAATTGAACAGCATAAATTGAACAGCTGTAAATTCCTTCAGAAAATGAAATTTCTTTCTTTCTAAAGATATATTCACATCAGTTCTTTAAAAAGAGTTGTAACTAGTAACACTTGTTTTAGTTTAATAGTTTTAAGTGCCTGTTTGGGATGATAATAGGCAATTTTTAGATGAATTTAGGAAAAACAAAGTTATTACCTACAGAAGTGTCAATTACAGAAGGTCCCCTTCCCTATAGAGAGCTAAATGGGTTATGTAATGTTTTATCCAAAAATTTCCAATTCCACTGTCTTGTGTTTTCCTGTTGAAAATACTTTTGCATTTTTCCTTTGAGTGCCAATTTCTTACTAGTACTATTTCTTAATGTAACATGTTTACCTGGAATGTATTTTAACTATTTTTGTATAGTGTAAACTGAAACATGCACATTTTGTACATTGTGCTTTTTTTTTTTGTGGGACATATGCAGTGTGATCCAGTTGTTTTCCATCGTTTGGTTGCGCTGACCTAGGAATGTTGGTCATATCAAACATTAAATTTAAAAATGACCACTCTTTTAATTAAAATTAACTTTTAAATGTTTATAGGAGTATGTGCTGTGAAGTGATCTGAAATTTGTAATATTTTTGTCATGAACTGTACTGCTCCTAATTATTGTAATGTAATAAAAATAGTTATGGTGACTATCATAGTTTGTACTCTTTTTTTTAATTTTTATTTATTTATTTATTTATTTTTTGGCTGTGCCGCACAGCTTTTGGATCTTAGTTCCCCGACCAGGGATCAGACCTGGGCCCACAGCAGTGAAAGTGCCAAGTCCTAACCACTGGACCGCCAGGGAATTCCCAGTAGTGTGTACTTCTTGATGGAAATTTGAAACATTAGCCCCATAATTGATATGGGGTAGTTTATAAGCCACAGACGCTATAGTATATTAGTAAATCTTTTTTTGCAGCTTGTAAGTTGGATATATTCTTTATGAAAGGTGCTGTGAACATTATGTAAAGGTTTAAGTGTTTGCTTGAAACCACGTTAGGTTTAGGTCCTGTGCCATGTTAACTCATTTAGAAGTGGATGCAAAACAAATCTGCCTTTATGACAAAAGAATAGAATAACATTACTTATTACTTTTTATTGAAGAAGGTAATTGATACACAACGGGTGATTTAAGGCCCAAAGGCAGCCAGTGGCAAAAATTAATAATGGAAATAATTAGATAGGTATATATATGTGATGCCAGTTGCTGGCAGGCTGTTTCGAGTTCAGAAGTAATCTTACTCTATACTTATTACTTCTACTAACTGCACTTAAATCATTCTTTTGCAGTGAACCTTGACTCTGTGCTGTGAATGTACCAAACGGGGTCAAAAATAAGGAACTCCTTCAAAAGTTAAGGGCAATAAACTTGCAAGAAATTATTTTGCTTACTTAAATGTGCATTAAACGGCATTCTTTTTTCAGTAAAATGCAGAGATGGGCTAAGAATTGGCAAAAATTAAGTACATTATATTTTCATTCAAAATTGGGTGCTCATCAATTTTTAATTGGTAGTTGGCAGCATCATATAGTTAAATTGCTATTTTAGTATAAAAATTGAGCATAAAGGTTGCTGATAAAGCTCTCAGTTTGAACAGAAGTGGAAACCTATTTTAGTTCAGTAAAGTATTTTTAACAAAATGTATTACCTTGACATTTTAGAATCATTTTTGTAGTAGCTGGTATACATAAACAGCTGGCACTGATTTTCAAATTATAGTAATAGTGATCAGTTAGTTTTGTTAGTATCTGAGTAATAGCGTTGTTTCATAGCTCTATATTTCTTAAGGAAGTATAATGCTTCTAGTTCTTTCATTACAAATTGGCCTTGTTCAATAAGTTCTTTGATCTTCTCTGGGTCCTTCACATCTTTGTTTTTAAGGAAAACACTCTTCAGACGCCTTTTAAAATAGTCTGCTCCTTTTGGATAGTCTCGTCCAAGATACAGCAGCTTAAAAAAGAAAGATTATATATTTCTAAACAATCTATGTCATATAACATTTATAAAATTGGCAACATAATTACTTACATTTTTATAAAGATTCAGTACTTCTCCTCTTAAAGAACTGGCCATTTGCACGTATCATGGAAAGCATTCACTTTTACATTTAATGTACCTAAAGAAAAAGAAAAATTTTTACAAATAACTGCATTGTAGTCTTAAAAAAGAATCAAAGAAAAAGGATTTTACACATTGGTGAAATGGTACCCTTTCTTTTCATTCAATAAATATTTATTAAGCACTTTTATGTTCCATGCACTGAGATGTAGCTATGAACGTGTCAGATGAGATACCTGCTCTCACAGAAGTAACATCTCCAGAGGGGTATACTACAAACAATATCATGAATTGTGATAAGTTCTATGAAGGAAACAGGACAACTACAGAAAATGGATTGGCAAAGCTGGATATGTAGGTGTACCTCCTTGTATACCAGAGTGGAATGAATTAGGTAGAACTAGATTTGAATCCCAGCTGCATAGTGTTGTACAGGTTACTTAACCTTTCTGAGCCTCAGTTTTCTTGTCAGAAGGAGAATTGCCTTTACCCTGCTTTCAAGGCAAGGCTAAAACAGGACACTGGGAAGAGGCCTGATCAAATCAAGAGTGCCCTCCTAAGAAAGGCTAAAGAGGCAAAACTGGGTGTGAGGGTCAAGCAGGTTCACAACTAACAGGAGATGGGCAGTAAGATCGGTGGTGAAGAGGCCAAGTGAACAACCCATAAGGGGCTACACGAGGAGCCGGCGACATCCAGTGGGACAGATAAGCTTCTTTATGTGTACTTGGTTCGTGCTGCTAGGGAGAGGCAGCTCTGTAAAGGCACCATGACAGCCTCACCAGAAAATAATTCCCAATACTTGGGATGGCCAATCAGTGGTCAGGATAGGTGACTCAACTGTAACCAGGACAACAGTTGCAAAAAACAGGGTATACCTCTCTGAGGAGGGAGCCCTGGGGGTGAGCACTTTTTAAATTGTTTTACAAACATACTTGAAAGGCTCCTGCTGCCAGTACAGCAACTAAGTGAAGACCTTTTCTTGCTGAAGTTTATAAATCTGCTTCTCTGGCTCCTCTTTCTTAGGGAAAAAAAATCACATAGGAGCCAACATTATTTCCATGTTAATACTTGTATACTTCTCCTGTTTACTAACAATTTATGAGTTAGCTCACATTACAAGCATACAACGTAGCAGAGCAATTTTTCTGAGTTCATTAATATTAGCTTTCTTGTTTTCCTCCAAATTGCTATTTTTCTGCTTTTGTCTGTTATCACTTCTGAGCTTTCCTCCAGAAAAGGTAGTCCTTTTCAATCTGCTCCTACAAATGAAAGGACAAAAAAAACCTTCAGAAGATCTGCATACATGGTTGCAGCTTAGGGACTTTGGGCTTTACTTAGGGTGATCTGAGTGGGCCCTTTATCGGGGAACCTCTGATGTTAGTATCTTAGATGGTTCTCCTCGGCTGGTCAGATTCCCCAGAGAAAAGTCTTCCAATCTTCTGAGCATTTGCTAATGTAACATTAAGAAGCAGAAGAGGAACCAGGGCCTTGCATTCAGCATTATGTATACCCAAATTCACCTAATCTGCTTCCAGTGTGGTTTTGGTGTACTTAGTATGCCTGAGGACACCCCACTCCAGAGACTAGTATTATTTTGTCCAGAAATAAAACCTCCAGTCTTCTGTGGGAGTGAGGGGTGCAGACACTTAGGGGTGGTTTTCAAAAAGCTTTCACTTCATCCTCTCTGATTTACTTCGTTCTTCATTTCCAATTACAGTGGCCCTGTTCCAGTGCCTTTTGAGCAATATGCAGTATAAACTGGGCTTTTCTAGTGTGCTAGGTCACATTCATCTGTTTTGCAGCTTCTCAAGTTTTACTGTTGTCATCTCCTCTTCTATTTTTCTTTTATTTTTAAATTGGTTTACTGAAGATTTAATGGTTTTGGAAGGGAGTGAAATTAGATGAGTGTATTTAACCGGGTACATCAACACCGAATTTCATTTTTAAAACTTTTTTTTTTTTGCTGAGAGCCATTTTTCATGTGTTTTAATCTTACTGAAGAATGATGACTCTTAAGAACCTTGTGCTTTTAAAATAATTGTAAATCAAATCTACATTAGATGTAATTTAAAATTGCAAATTATAAGCTGTTTAATTCCTGGCAAAGAGCATAGCTCTATTTAATTCACAATTTGTAATTTGTAAAACTGTTTAGAAATGTGGCTTAAATCATCCTCTTTAGCTGTTGCCCTCTTTACAAATTATATATAATAAAGGACCTGCCCAGCAAAAAAGTAGCTGCTGTGACTAAGGTAAGCTTGTCCCATTCTTTGATATGTTACTTTATGAGTTAAGGAAGTTTGTTATTGCATGCTGACCTTCAGGCATTTCAGTTTATTTTAGCCTTTGGGAGAAATAGGTTTCCTTGGGTTCAGTATTGGTGAACAATTTAAATGCAGCAGGGACCTGGGGCTGTTCCTTAACCCTGCATGAAGTCATGGAGGTTACTGTTCTTTGTAGAGAGCCAAACCAGTTAGCGACTGAGAGAAGTCCCCCATCATCCTGAGAATCTGGATGGGGATAGCTCTCTCCCAATGACTTGTGGGCCAAGGAGGTAAGACGTAACTAACTCCAGTTCTGGGTTAAGTCATTTAACTAGGGGTTATGGTGTCTAGAGCTGTTATTAGTCACTGTTCTCCATGAAGTTCTGACTTGACTCAAACAGATGAAGCACATTTCCCCAAAGTAGTTAAGCCTAAAAAGCTTCACACAAAAATGTATCCCAATACACTTGGAGCACCAAAGGATACATAATCCAAGAGGTAGGTGGCAAGAGAGCTTGGCCCCAAAAGCTTGTATACTGCTTGGTCTAGGCCTACCTAGAAGCCAGATTATAAAAGTGAGTTGAAAGGAGATGGCTGTGTATGTTCATACGGGGGAGGTACTACACCTGTCTGAAGGTGACAAAGAGAACAGGAACTGGGCCTTCTTCCGCAGCTTGTAAGAGAAGTAGTAGAGAAGAACTAAACAAGCTCACTGGTATAATCTCAGCACAGTGGCCCTCCTAGAACACAGTCCAGCCTGTTTTAACACATCCACAGCAAATCCTTCTCCCTAGGAGGGAAGCTGGTGGAATGAGAACTTGAGCAAGACTCTCCTCTAGAAGCCCACCATTTTACAGTTGTTTGTGATTACCATCACACCTCCTTACCCGCATCAGAGTCGACTGAGCTTTCGTATCATAAATATTAGTAGCTTGGTTGATAAACTAAAACAAAAGCTTAGTTCCACACCACACAGCTTCAGAACTCTATATGAAGTCGACGTTAAGACGTTTTAATCTTGCTACCAGGGATGTGGAGGCGAGGTGTCATAGCTATGACACAGTCTGGATTTCTGTGGGGAGAATAACACTTTAACCCACAAAGACCAGCTCAGTCAGTAATACTGATTTACTAATAATACCTTTAGTCAATGAAAGTGCAAGGGACAGCGCATTATAAAATGAGAATTCAGAGATGAGAAATGGTGGCAATAATTTGAAAGCATTTCATGTCAGGCTAAAACAGGGTTTAGATGTGAAATCACAGAGAATTCAGACAGGCTTTGGAAGGACCTTAATTTCTCAATCTCTTAATTTCTTCTAGTTTTCCTGTTGGTCTAAATTGCCAGAGTTTCATGCGGGGAGACTGACATTCGACGGGTTGTGCTACCGGTTGGTACAGTTAATCTGTGACCTTGACCCTGGGCACATAATTTAGCGAGTCTTGCTGGGTCTCAGAGACCGCCACCTGTGAGGAATACTTTACCCAGGAACTGCTTCAAATCATTTCCAGTTCTTGTTTAGAGTGCCTCTAAGGAAAAACGGCATATACCTTGCGTGCCCAGGAAGTAAACAGAACCAGGTGCAGGGAGAAGAATCCGAAGGTTATTAATTTCGAAATAAACAACCCTCTGGGAGCCAATCTATTTACCTCTTTTTCTAAACTGCCAATCGAGCCCCGCCCCACGCTGGTCTAAGCGGTGGCGGCCCAGGCAGCCGAGCCGGTGTCAGTCACTCGACCCAGTCGCGTAGCCGGCGGCCCCCTTCCTTCTCGAAACCGCACAGAAAGATTCGTCCCAGCTACTCTAGGGAAATAGGAAGAGGGACTGTCAACGTCGGAAGACGCGCAGAAACCCTTTCCCACACCCGCTGGTCCTCGCCCAGGGCATACTTCACCGCCTCCAGACCTCAGGATTCGGAAAACAGAATAAAACGCTCGGGCCCGGCACTCACGCACTTTCCGGCACGCGGCAGCCGTAAAAGCCTCCTCACACTCCGACTCCTGCGGCAGTCGACCGAGGCGGGGCGGCGGAGGTGGGTGGGGCAACCTGTCAGGGAAGGGGGCGGGGCGCCGTCCGGAAGAACCCTAGTGCGACTGCGCGGACCGAGACGCTCGGATCTCCGCTCCCGCCTTGGCGCCAGTGGGAGGGGCTTGTCGTCCTGACAACCCGCGAGCGTTTGTCCTCACAACCCGGGAGCGTTTGTCCTCACAACCCTGAGCTCCGACTTGGCCCACTACGGAGGTAGTGTCTGTCTCAGCATGGTGAGCAGGGAAAGTAGGGGAGCTGGGTGAAGGGGCGAGCATTGATTCTCCTGCACCGTGTTAAATGATGTAACAAGAGCCTGTCATATTTTATCAGAGGGGAGCGAGTCGGTTTAGGAAAGAGCCCATATCCTTGTGGGGGGAGGGGGGAAGGACCTTCCCCAGATCTGTGGCCTTCTGTCCAGGCTCCGGCGGACAGGTGGGAGTAAAAACCAGTTTCTGCAAACGGTGAATGATCAGTGCGGTCAGATGATGTCTTAAAATCTCGACCTCTTGCTAAATTTAAATATCGGTCTCAATTTAGTAACTTCCAATAGTGATAGACATTCCCATGAAATTGCTATTTTATTGCAGCTTGGCGGAAGTGTTTTTTTGCCTCCTTATCAATTAATGAAAAGCTTTATCAATTTACTCTGCTTTCACAAGTTATTTTGTGTGGTCTTTTGTGGAAATTTGGATTGTTTCGTAATTCAGGGTATGCAACCTGTCCTGTGTTTATTAAGTATGATAAAGCTTCTTGTTTTGTTTTTCTGCACTCCTCAGCTGTCATGCCTTCTCCAAGAACACAGGCCAACATGTAGCTGTAAGATGTTCTCATTTCCCATTTTCTTAAATGTGATTTCCGTCTTCTTCTATGATTAAAACCAGAGGAAGTGGAAAATGTAATTAATTATTTAATTCGTTGATTAAGGGAAAATATGGAGCATATTCTTTGTGCTTGGCACTAGGCTGAAGCCAAGGACACAAAGGTGAAAATTACCATCTCTCCCTGGTATGGAAGACAGACTTAGCAAATTAATTACAATACAGTTTTATAATTGTAATAATTGAAGTGACTACAATGGAGTAACGCAAAGTTGGAAATGTTGAAATTGGGGCAGGAGAGGGGACGGGAACAAGAAGGGAAGAGCAGTGCTTTTCAAGCTGTGTTTTAAAGTATGATTGTGAATTTACCAGAAGTGATGAGAAGAAATAGGGCATGGAGAGCATTCATGTCAGGGAGAATAGAAAGTAAATGGATTTTAAGTGGACTGAAAACTGCTGATAACTTAAGGGAACAATAAGCACCTATTTATTATCTTCCAATCGGTACATAAGTTTCTTGTTCTTAGATCCCTCTAGGAATCTTTCTCAAAATGTGGTTTCTGGGGGCTTCCCTGGTGGCGCAGTGGTTGAGAGTCTGCCTGCCGATGCCGGGGACACGGGTTCGTGCCCCGGTCCGGGAAGATCCCACATGCCGCTGAGCAGCTGGGCCCGTGAGCCATGGCCGCTGAGCCTGCGCGTCCGGAGCCTGTGCTCCGCAACGGGAGAGGCCACAACAGTGAGAGGCCCGCGTACCGCAAAAAAAAAAAAAAAAAATGTGGTTTCTGGAAAATTTGCCTCTAATAAACCTGGAATACCAGTTAAAATGCAAATTCCAGGAACAGACTGGACTCCAGATCTACATTATTAGTTTCCTAAGGCTGCCAAATAACAACATACCACAAGCTAACTGGCTTAAACAATAGACTTAACGGTTTCACAGTTCTAGAGGCTGGAAGTCCAAGTTCAAGGTGTTGTCAGGGTTATGCTCCCCCTGCAGGTGCCAGCTTCTGGTACTTCCTGGCTTGTGGCAGCATTACCTCATTCTTCACTGGCGTTCTCCCTGTGTGTGTGTCTGTGTCCTAATTTCCCCTTTTTTAACAAGGACGCCAGTCATGTTGGATCAGAGATCCACCCTATTCCAGTATGACCTCATCTTAATTTAACTACATCAGCAAGGAC
Organism: Aethalodelphis obliquidens; assembly: GCF_003676395.1. Lineage (NCBI taxonomy): Eukaryota > Metazoa > Chordata > Mammalia > Artiodactyla > Delphinidae > Aethalodelphis > Aethalodelphis obliquidens. The sequence continues at coordinate 7,978,163 of NW_020837980.1, forward strand.
CCTCTTTCCAAATAAGGTAAAATTCAGAGATACTGGGAGATAGGACTTTAATGTATGAATTTTGAGGGGGCACAATTCAACCAATAACATGAACTGAATTACAATGGGGAGAGAGAAGTGAGTGTGTACACTTTTAGCCCAGGAATATGCATTTGAACAAGCATCCTAGGTGATTCTTATGCCCTCGTAACTTTGAGAACTTCTCTACTACATGATGCTCCTATGATTTGCAGGATGGGTGAGGATATGTGCGTAAACTCAACCTGCGTCACATTAAAAGCACTGGTGAGAGATGACAATTCCCCCACCTTTAAAATGTGGCTGCTTGGGAACAGGGCCAATGCTGTTTAGCTGTTCTGCTGTATAGTAGTTATTTCAAGATGGAAGCATTAATTAATTAACTATTAATTGATAGCAAATATGGTAAAAAATAAAACACATTTATAAAAGTTATGAGAGCCAGGTCTCCATTATTATTCATATCATCTCCAGCATCTCAGAGTGCTTTGAGTGTAAATCATTAATAAATACCTGCTGAGCAAATTAGTGAAATATATGCACTTTTCAAGAAGATATAAGCTACTGCTTTGTGTCAGTTTTAACATTTATATTTTATACAGTGATAACCTTATGGCTTGAACCACTAACTTCTCCTGTACAAGTCGTCAAATGTGGAAAGTGTGTGATCTTATAGTCACGTGGTCCCCTACAAATTCCTTACCAGAAATCTAATGAACACGTGGGCCAAATCAGGAGATTACAAGTACTGTTACTAAAAAGTACTTGTAAATATTGATTGAAATACTGTACTTTCCAAAATCCAAAAAAGCATAGATCTGCTTTAGGACACATTGCTGAATAGAATCATTTTGTCATAGTTTTGCCTGTTTTAAATGACGGGTTCTCTTTCTATAAAATCAGCAACCTAACTTTACAGAAAGATTGTTTCTTTATAACATGAGATCATTCCCACACTTTCAAGCTTGACATTAGTACCAACACTAATGTCAATGATTTCTTCTTCTTTAGAATCCTTTAAACTAGTGCCTTCTCGACTGGTGCTCTGTTTTGTGATCGGGCATTTCATTAAACATGGATCATTGATCGTCGTAAGAATGAGTGTAAAATCTACTTACAAAAGATGCTTCAGTGGGTGAACTATCTTAGTCTTTCCTAGACTTGCTTGTAGTTTTGTCTGAATTCTTTTCTAAAAAAACTTTTTCATTTTGAGATGATTTTAGATTTACAGAAAAGTTGCATAGAGGGTACAGAGAGTTCCCTTATACTCTTTACCCAGCTTCTCCTAATTTTAATATGCTAGGTAATCAGGATAGTTTTGTTTAAATGTCTGAATTATTTTTTAAATTTATCAATTCTTTTGTTTTTCCAACTTTTAGGGTCCCAAAGCAAAAAAAAAGGTAGGTGGAAATTATTTCTCAAAATAGTTTTAAAGCACTGACATTGTACAAACAATTTTTAAACGTTTTCCAGTAGTTTTTATAGTTTATAGAGTTTACTAAGCTTAGTCTTTAGACATTAATGCTATTTAAATCATGGAATAATCCCTTACAATAACAGGACGTATTTCAAATTTGACATAAAAAGATAGTTCTAATTTCACAAAGAGTTTTTAAAATACCTTTTAATTTTTACTTGTGTCTAGATTTGAGGTGTTTTTATTACTTGCGCTCTAGAAAATTTTGGATTAGGAACACTTTTCTTCATTTCAGATAAACACATAAAAATTTCGTTCTAAAACCTTCTGTGACTTAAAAGCGAACCCTAGGATAATATGTCTTTAAATGGGTTTCATGGTAACACGTACTGAATTTTTCTGTGCTTTGTAAAAATTTGAGTTCATTAAGGGGTGTCTCAAATAACTTTTTCTCTCTTCTTAGTAGATTTATACCTGAAAGCAGAGATTATTATCTCTTGACTGGCAAACATAGACATAGTTCATTTGATCTAAAAGGTCTTTTTTAATCAGTTGCCAAAGTAGTTTCATGCAAAAATGTGATTTCCACCTATTCTTGAAAAATTGGAAACCTGATAACATTGGACCTACAGTCCTATAAGGGAACAGTTGGCTAGACTAAGTAGCAGCTACCCCTTTGAGAAATGCATAAATTCTTCGGTTTGCTGTCGTCCAGACTATGACCAAATCCCTTACATTATTTACCTACCTGGTCCAATAGGGATTTAGGTTTGGAATGCCAGCATTAAGGCATATCTGATAAGTCACTACTCCGTTAATTTCCCCGCCATTTTCTGTTATGGAATCAATTATACTCTCTGTGTTCTCATAGCACATGAATTTGTCCATACTGCAATTATAATGCCTATCATTTATTGTAATGATTTATCATTATGTGCTGTTCACGGTCAAGAGCATGTCATATTAATTTTTGTGTCCATAGCATTTAGTCTGGCACGTAGTAGAAATTCAATCAATATTTGTTGAATGAATATATGAAACCCCATTTACCCTACCACTACTTTAAAAGACTTGGGCCCTTGATTATTTAAGAAGAAATGCTTGGGCTTCCCTGGTGGCGCAGTGGTTGAGAGTCCGCCTGCCGATGCAAGGGTCGCAGGTTCGTGCCCCAGTCCGGGAAGATCCCACATGCCGCAGAGCGGCTGGGCCCGTGAGCCATGGCCGCTGAGCCTGCGCGTCCGGAAAAAAAAAGAAGAAATGCTTATATAAATGTTCATTCAATATTTATACAATTCAACATTTCTTCAAAAATGCTATTGAGTGCCATCTATGTTTGCTTTTCTCAGTCACTTGAACCCACTACCAACCTGATACTGTTTTAGGGACTGTGGATATAAATAACTGAACAAAATTTATGAAGACTCTGGGCACATTCTTATGGGGGAAGTATTCTGGAGGACTACAATCATATATATGTTTGTCTACAATAGTTTATTAGTTTGTGTGGGCATTCATTTTCAGCTTTAGATTGTGAAATCTTAGAGGCATTGTTTTAAATCTGAAAACTCATTGTTCTAATGACTTTGGTACTTAACCATGGATGTATGGGTGCTAAATAAATACATTTGGATTATTTTCTTCATATTGTTGTTTCCCTTAAAGAATGGTGAGATTCATCCTGTGAAATTTGAAACCAAACATAAGGAAAAAATTACTCACTTTTTAGTTATTTCCATTCTTAAAGATTATGGTTTGGGGATGAGGTGAGCCTGTAAAGGGAATTACAGTATGGTTAAAAAATCATGGAAAGGTGTATTTTATTTCTGATTTCTTAAAGTTTTATTTTAAGGGAAAAAAGTAATAAACACATATGGTACAAAATTAAAGTAGCATGAAAATGTAAAAGTTCCTCCTAGCCAAGACTAAAAGAACCACTGCAAATCTTTCCTTTCATTTTGTAATCATTAAAAAGTACACACACACACACACACACACACGCACACATTTTCTCCCCACATAATGGGAGCATTCTGCACCTTCTAGTTTTCACTTGATGTTGTTGCATTTTATTAATTCTAGTATACTCATATTTTAACATGACTGAAATTGAGATATGTTTTATGGTTGATAATAACTTACAATCATTGTAGTCCTGAATTGACATCTATTTCCTCCAGAGATGTTTGCTTCTGTCGGTCACTTGGGCTTACTACCAACCTAATACTACTTTAAATTCTCTTCCTGAGAGTTTTTGGACCACACTAATAGTATGAGTCAGACTGCAAATCCACATTAACTGACTTGTGGTTTAAATTTTCAGGGATTTTTTTTTCTTCGTTCTATTCATTTTTCAGGATTGAGCTATGCAAGTTTCCTTGTTGTATCTTTCTGTATTGTAGGTTCATTTGTGTTTACCTATTATTCAGCTATATACAGGCATTTCCTTTTACATTCACATCTTGGGCAGTTCCTTTTTTGGTATAATATCAGTAATTTAAATGTGAATCTTACATCTGATGGCATTATAGATTCTATGGAGTAAATATGTCTTGGGGACCTTTTTTTGTTTCAGCACATTGAGAGTATATCACTTCTTTTCATATCTGTATCACATTCCATTGAAAGTATATCTATGATTTTTATATTGTCCCTATTTTTCACTACTACAAACAAGGTAGAAATGAAGATCCTTGTATATAAGGCCTTGCAAACATATGGAAAAATAGTTGTTTCATTGATGTAGCAGTATTCTAGGCAATAAGAGTCCAGCAGCAAGACAGAGTCCCTGTCCTCATGAAACTTACATTCTTTTTGTCCCAGCTTTATTAAGATATAATTGACGTATAACATTGTATTATAAGTTTCAAAGTATACAATGTGATGATTTGACATAGTATGTTTTATGAAATGATTACCAAAATAAGGTTGGTTAATAAATCCATCACCTCACGTAATTACCATTTTGTGTGTGTACCCGTGTGTGTTGAGGACATTTAAGATCAACTGTCTTAGCTACTTTCAAATATACAATACAGTATTGTTAACTGTAGTCACCATGCTGTACGTTAGATCCTCAGAACTTATTTATTTTAATAACTGGAAGTTTGTACCTTTTGACCAACACCTCTCCATTTCCCCCATTCCCAGCCCCTGGCAATTACCAATTTACTCTCTGTTTCTATGAGTTTGGCTTTTTTAGACTCCATGTATAAGTGAGATCATGCAGTATTTTTCGTTCTCTGACTTATTTAACTTAGCATAATGCCCTCCAGGTTCATCTGTGTTGTTGCAAATAAGATCCTCTTCTTTTTTTTGTGACTGAATAATATTCCATTATATATATATAATATAATATAATATAATATTTATAATATTGTGTTAATATGTAATATATTCAATATATTATAATATATATTATTCCAATTTGTCCAATAATATTATATATATATATATATATCACATTTTCTTTATTCATTCATCTGTGGATAGACACCACTTAGGTTGTTTTCATGTGTTGGCTATTGTGAATAATGTTGCAGTGCACACGAGGGTGCAGATATCTCTTCAAAAGAGTGATTTCATTTCATGAAGCTTACATTCTTTCTGGGGAGGGGAGGTGAAGAAAAAATATAATTTCAGATTGCTTTGAATGTACAGAAAACCAAGAAAGGGGTCAGTGGGAAATGTGGGGTAGGGTATAATGTTATAATGGTGATTAAAGAGCTAAAGTTTGAGAAGAGAAAGGATGAAATGAGCATTCTAGGCAGAAGAAACAGTTATTGCAAAGACCCATAGTTGGGAATGACCTTGGTGGTTAGAATAGAGTGAGCAAAGTTGAAATGAAAGATAAAATGTGAGGTGGAGGGATGGTGAGGGTTGAGGGGTGGGCAGAAGGGTTGGGGGAGATAAGTAGGAGCCAATTCTTAGCCAACTGGGCCACGGTGAAACGTCTGGGTTTTATTCTGAGTGTGGGAGAGTTGTAAGCAGAGGAGTGACATGATCTGATTTATATCTTTAAACGGTCAGTGGAGAATTCGCTGTAGGGAAGCAAGAATAGAAGTAGGAGGACCAGTTAGGAAACTGTTGCATCAGTGTAGGTCACCAAGGTGAACCTACTTCTAAAAGTAAAACATACTCTTTCCTGGAAAAAATTTACTGTCTTGAAGCCCCGCACTTTTGCTATTACATCTTCCCCTTTTGCAAGTACGCTTCTGCTTTACAAAACAAAGGTCTATCCATTCTAAATCTTACTGTACTTCATTGCCCTAGAACCTGGGCTATGAAACTAAAGGACCTTTCAAAACACTCATGTTGGCAAGGCTTTCTTTAATCAAGGCACTAATGACTTCTTGTTTTTGTCTGTCTTACAAGTAAGTGGTGAAATGTGGCATTTGAAATATTGAGATATTCTGAATTCCTATATTTTGTAGTGTGGAGTGGTGGGACTGGTAATAATCTTTATTTAGTGACATTGCTTGTACGATTGTCAAATGATGATGCAAAAAAAATGCTCTCACAGTGTAATTTATTGATAAAACATTCAGACTTCAAAAATAATAACATTAATTTTTTTAATGAAGAAAGATTAAGGGTATCAGTAAAAATGTAAATGAGCTTAATATTTTTGCATAGACCTTAAAGTTGCCTTTGAAACTTCATTTAATTTAAATTAGTATTATTCATTGCAAAAACTAGGAAATTGTACAAGACTATAGAAAAGGTTATAACACCTGGTACCCTATTAAAACACCCATCGCTGCATTTACATCAGTATGTTTTCTTCAGGAAACCACTGTACTTCGTAGAATGCATGAAATAGCAGAAGACATTGATTAGATTGTAGGGAAAAATGCCTTACAGACTGATTAATGCATAGATGAACTTGGAATACTTTGAACTGATTTTATTTGAATAGATTGAGACTGGTGCCCAAGTACCTCCAGGCATGGAACTGTAAAGAATGGGCAAAAAGGGGGCCCTATAGCTCATATCTATACTTATATCCTATTTTAATTTAGGAATACCATATTCACAAAGAAGCTTTGGTTGCCTAAAATTTGAGTCCTGGTTTCTATGGAACATTCAGTGTTTACCCTAAAATATAAATGGTGTTAAGTTCAGGACATTAAATAATTGCATCTTTTAAAACAATGTGTGAGGAAATGGAACCAGCTTATACCTGGCTTATAATAAAAAAAGAGATAGCTTATCATGAGGATGCATATTAACACATTTATTAGTATAGAAACATGAAGTCAAACTGTTTGTGATAGGAAATAAGTATGATATGTCCAGTTGGTTTAACTTTGAAGGCTGGGCTTTGCTAATTAGGTAAATTGACTTTTTTTTAATACTTCAAATGAGCAAAATCTATAGCTTTAAAGTTTTGATCAATTTAAAATCAAAGCAAGTGGTAAAATAAAATAATTTTTTCAAAATATTATTTTGATTTTCCCATTTCCAGTAATATTGGGCGTAAGATTTTTTGGATCAAACTTTCTGCTGAGGGCTTCCCTGGTGGCGCAGTGGTTGAGAGTCCGCCTGCCGATGCAGGGGACACGGGTTCGTGCCCCGATCTGGGAAGATCCCACATGCCGCGGAGCCTGCGCGTCCAGAGCCTGTGCTCTGCAACGGGAGAGGCCACAACAGTGAGAGGCCCGCGTACCGTAAAAAAGGAAAAAAAAAAAAACTTTCTGCTGAAAACAATAAATAATGCTGACTAAAATATATATGTAAAGGTCAAAACTTCCATCTTAAAGGAACTTAAGAGCTGATAAGGTAATAAGAAATTATCAGGAGAAAACCTAAATTAAGGAAGGAACCAAAGAAGTAATGGACACACTAAAACTCTTTTTCATGAGGGCATTTGCAGTACAGGGCAAAACTTGAACTTGTGGTTTTAACAGCAACAGTGGGAGCCAAAAACAGTGGAGTGATGTCTTCAGTGTGCTGAGAGTAAATAACTGCCAACTTAGAATTCTGTATCAGCTCAAATAGTTTTCAAAAATAAAGGTGAAAGAAAAATATTTTCTCAGGTAAAAACTGTGGTTTTCACCTGCTGCAAAACAGATTATATGCATAAGGTATAAAACAGTAATCCACATAATAACATGTGGATTTAAAAAATAGATACATGAAAACAACACATAATATTCATCAGTTGATAAGTAGATAACAAGATGTGGTATATCCTTACAATGAAATATTTTTCAGCCATAAAATGGAAGTATTGATACATGCTACAGCATGGAAGAACCTTGAAAACATTGTTCTGAATGAATAAAGCGAATCACAAAAGATCACACATTGTATGATTCCAGTTATATGAAATGTCCAGAATAGGCAAATCTATAGATAAAGTAGATTAGTGGTTTCACAGAGCTGGGAGGTTGTGAGGAAATGGAAGGGGGTGCTGCTAATGGGTATGGGATTTCTTTTGGGGGGTGATGGAAATGTTCTGAAATTGATTATGGTGGTAGTTACACAACTCTGCATACACTAAAAGCCATTGAATTCTACACTGTAAATGGGTGAACTATATGGTATATAAGTTTTATCTCAGTAAAACTGTTTTAAAAAGATATATGACAGCAATAATGTATAATTTGGGTAGGGCAAGGATTAATTGAGTTAAGATGTTCTAAAGTCCCTGTACTGTTTGGTAGTATGGTAAATGTATTTATATATTAGGTACATAGGTTGACTTTCTAGGATAGCCACTAAAATGATATAAATAGAGTATATAACTTCCAAACCAGTAGAGGGAAAATAGTGCACTAACAAAAAAATAATCAATTGAAGATACCAAGAAATATGAAAAGAAGGCAAGACAAACCCAAAATCAAAAGAGAAAGATTGTCAGATTGGATAAAAAATAAAATCTAACAATAATCTTTTTACAAATACCATCTAAAGAATAAAAATACAGAAGAGTTAAAGTAAGATGATGGAAAAAGGCATGCTATGCAAATAATAGAAAGATGAAAGTTGGTATAATTAATATTAGACATGGTAGACTTTAAGACAAAAAGCACTTCTAGAAACAAAGAGGGTCATTTTGTGATGATAAAGTTTTGATTAACCAAGAAAATATAATTTTAAATCTGTATATACCTAATTATAATGCCTTGAAATATACATTGCACAGATTCAGAGAACTGTCAGGAGAAATAGACAAGTTCACAATCATACTGGAAGATTTCTTCTTTCAGTAACTGATAGAAAAGCATTAAAAAAAATAAAACAGTAAGGACGTAAAGATTGGAACAACATGAACAAATCATTAGATTTGTTAGAATAAGAATTAGACATATTTAGAACACTGCACTCAACAACTAGAGAATTTTAAGCACATATATTTTTTATTCCAAAACTGACAATGTACTGAGACATAAAACTATTCTCAAAGTTCAAAGAATTGAAACAATTCAGAGCATGTATTATAACCTCAATGAAATTAAGCTTAAAATTCAAAGAAATAAATTATGAACAGGAAGATACAATATGCTGGGAATTTAAAAAAAAATTCTCAAGTGGGTCAAGATGGAAGTAAAAAGATAATTTTAACTCAGTAATAAGAAAAATACTTCAAAATTTGTGAGTGTGTCTAAAGAAGTACTTAGAGGGAAATATGTAGCCCTAAATACTTTAGAAGATGAAAAATTAATGAAACTAAGCATCATTTTCAAGAAGTAAGAAAAAGAAACTCAAAGTAAGGAGGAGGAAGGAAATAATAAAGACAAATATAAAAATTAATAAAATAGAAAACATACAATAGAGAGGATTTATAACCTCATATCTTTCAAGTCTTCACTCAAATGTTACCTTCTCCATGAGGCCCACCCTAAACACTGTATTTAAAATTGTAATTCATCCCTTCCCCAATGACCCCTGCAGTCTGGAGTCCCTTTGATTTCTCCCATAGCACTTTTCATCTTCTAAAATATTTTATAAATTATTTTACAATTTTGTTTATTGTACCACAGAGATATATTGTACAGCACAGGGAATATAGCCAGTATTTTATAATAACTATAAATGGAGTATAATCATTAAAAATTGTGAATCACTATGTTGTATACCTGAAGCATAATACTGTAAATCAACTAGTCCTCAATTTTAAACATTATTTTTAAATTGTTTGTTTATTGTTTTTGTCTTTCTCTTCCCATTTGAATATAAGTTCATTAAGACAAGGATTTCTGTTTACTGATATATCTCAAATACCTATCATATATTAGACTCTCAGTATTTCTTAAAATAGTTGAATGAACAAATAGGCCACAATTTATTTCTCTGAAAATACTGATAAAATTGACAATTTTCTGGTAAATTTTATCAAAAAGAACAAATAGCATAAATAATCAATACAGGCATTCCTTATTTTATTGTGCCTTGCTTTATTGCACTTCACAGATATGGCATTGTTTACAAATTAAAGGTTTGTGTTGAGCAAGTCTATCTGTGCCATTTTTCCAATAGCATTTGCTCACTTTGTGTCTCTGTGTCACATTTTGGTAATTCTTGCAATATTTCAAACCCTATGACTTGCTAAAGGCTCAGATGATATTTAGCAATTTTTAGCAATAAAGTATTTTTAAATTAAGGTGTGTATATTTTTTTAGACACAGTGCTATTGTACACTTAATAGACTATAGTATAGTGTAAACATAACTTTTATATGCACTGGGAAACCAAAAAATTTTTGACTTGCAATATTCCACCACTTTACTGTGGTGGTCTGGCATCAAACCCACAGTATCTCCAAGGTATGCCTGTATTAGGCATGAAAAGAGAGACATGACTTTAACAATAAATGACATAATTTGAACAGCTTTATATGCCAATGAATTAGAAAATTTAGATGAATTAGACAAATAGAAAAAAAAAACCTTCTCACACTGTTTCTTGAAGAAGTAGAAAACCTGAATAGTCCTATAATCATATAAGAAATTATATCAGTGGTTAAAATTTTTCCCAGAAAGAAAATTCTAGGTCTGTAAGTCTTTGTTAGCTAGTTCTTCATTCAAAGATAAATTATTTCACTTTTATACAAATCCTTCTAGAGCATGAAAAAAGAGGAAACATTTCTAATTAATTTTGAGTTACCTGGGTAGCCTGAGAATAGCATGAGAAAGGAAAATTGAAGCCCATTCATGAACATAAATACAAAATGTCTAAACAAAATGTTAGCAAGCTCACTTGGAAGTATATAGAATAATAATAAATTATGACCCAATTCAGCTTATTCCAGGGAGGCAGAATTGGTTTAATGTAAGAAATTAAATGAATACAATTAGATGGAGTTAAAAATTCAGTTACTATGTCTTACCATTTAATAGCTTAAAGGGCACCTCTTTAGCGTGATAGAAGTATCTATATTTTAAATAAACAAAAAACTGCCAGAGAAGGAAACTACTGAAATTAACAAATATTGACTAGGATAATGATTATGAGAGTGTAAATTGGAATAATTACTTTAGAAAACTCAGCTTCAACAACATTGAAAATGCACATACCCACCAGTTTTACTTCTAGGTATACATTGTAGAGAAATTCTTGTATGGACACCAGGATACATACACTCAAAGGTTTATAGCAGCATTATTCATGATAGTAAACTAGAAACCATCCAATGTCAATCAGTAGAAGAATGGATAAATAAATTAATGAGTTACTATTTAGCAGTGAAAATATACAGGTACTGCTATATCCCCCCCTTGGGTGAATCTTACAAACCATAATTTGTATCTAAAGAAGTAAATCACACAAAAGGACAAGTAGGATTGTATTATCCTACTTATAGGAAATATCTAGAGTAGTCAAACTCATAAAGACAAAAAGTAGGATGGTGATTGATAGGGGCTGGGTTGGGGGCAGAAGGGGAATTAATGTGTAATGTGTAATGGATACAGAGTTTCGGTTTGGGATGATGAAAAAGTTCTGGAGATGGGTGGAGGTTATGGTTGTACAACAATGTGAATGTACTTAATGCCACTGACCTGCACACTAAAAAACGCTTAAAATGGAAAATTTTATGTTATGTATATTTTATGACAATAAGTAAATAAGTAAATTACAATTGTATCCATAAAGTATAATTGGATTTATGAAGAAATTCAAAGGTAAGAAAACTATTGTTTAAGAATATATACATATGTAATAAAACTTTAAAGAAAAACAAGAAGGACATTACAAATATCAGTGATTATCTCTAGGAGTAATTTTTTTGGTAAGTCAATATAATTTTTGGCATATGTTGTGGAAAGAATTCAAATAACTACATGATACAGCTGTAACAAACCTATTCCCATCGGCTTTGTAATATAAACCAAATTTTTCATTTCTTATAGCTATAAAAATTAAAATAGAATCTGTCTGAATCCTTGTTTCATTCAGCAATAGCTAACATTTATCCCTGGATCATGAACTGACCAGGAAAACGAAAAAACCCAACAATCTCATCAAAAGGCGCATATCTAGTAAAATTTTACTTTTTATGTTTTAATATTTACCTATCAAAATTTGTAATATAAAATGTTGCTTTGTTCAATTGTCTACCGAAAATAATTATAAAATTAACTCAATCCAGAGCAAAATTTGTACTGCTTAGAAACTTAGAGTCAAGGAAATTAAAAATTTCATACATATTTTTATAACATAAATATGATAGGAAGATCAACAAAAGTTGTTCAAGTGTATTACACTAGGATAAGATTCTGTGGGGGAAGTGGAATGGAAATATGAATTCAAAGAGAAAAGGATTAAAATTTTTATTAAAGAAAAGCTTGTTCATATTTTTTATTTGATATTGGCCGTCAAATCACTATAGTATGTATCGATAGATCCATTGGATATATTTTAAATAGTGATGGATATATTTAAAGGAGTGATGTAAAAGTTTACTTTTATATATGATATACTAGAAAGTACAACATTTGAAGTTATTTAAACTTGTGGTAAAAAGTTTTCAATGTCAACGTAAAAATGTGTGAAGGGGGTACATAGCTTTTCAAAATCCTTTTAGAGACTATATGAACAAATAGTTTTTAAAGTTACTAATCAACTACGTCTGAGGAGGAGAAACCAGAAAAGAAGTCTAAGAAGGAGGGAAGAAGCAAAATCAGATAGTACCAACCTGAAGGCCTAATGAAGAAAATATTTCAAGATGGAAGAAGAAAACTTTGTCAAATGATGATAACAGATGAGTAAAATGAGGGCTGAAAATTGGCCATTGTCATCGGAAACATGGCCATCTTAAGGTTCCATGACAAGAGAGGTTTCAATGGAACAATAAAAATGAAAGCCTGATTAGAATGGGGCATGCAGAAAATGGGGACGTGAAAGCAGTGGGCAACTCCTTTTAGGCAGTCTAATATAAAGGGTAACAGCATTGGAGCAAAAGAGGAAGAGGGATGTGAAATCCAGGGAGGGAGAGAGCTATGAATAACAAGAGGTGTTAATTACAGGACCCAAGTCTTATATAGGCAATAAGGGATAGGATCTAGTGTACAAGTGGTGGATTCAGACTTAAATAGCAGAAGGTACATCCAGTTCATCCAGTGTAACAGGAAGGGAGACAAAGGTAGAGGTAAATTAAAAGATCTGGTGTGTAAAGTAGCGTATTCTTAAAAGTTTCTAGTGATGTAAAGTCAACAGCTGAGTAAGAAAGAGGAGAGGATTTTGGAAGAGTGAAGAGAATGAAATAGCAATAGGAATGCTGTATGGTGCTTAGAGCCTGTTTAAAATGTGTGCTCACAACTTTGAGCTCAGGTAGTTTTCTCTGGCAAGGTCCAGCTGCTCCTATTGCTAGCTCAGAATAAGTGGAGAGTTGGGTTTAACTAGAACTAGGAATTTGCCCGCTGAGCTTCTCAGAGGGAGAGGAAAATAGAGGAGGCAGAGATATATAAGTTAGTGATTATGTGATGAACTGTGAAATCTAACCAGGGTAAGGAAGAAGTGACAGTATGTGGGGGTTGATGAACGGTGAAAAAGTGATAGGGCTAATGCATTGGAGACTCCAGTGGAGCATCCTGCAGTAGGTGAGCCAAAAAGAGCAGGTGGTCATCCAAGAGTCTATGTATCCCTAGGATTAACCACTCAATTGATTCCTAAATTTAGATGGTGCACTTCTCTTTCCATACTCTCCCTTAGGGAAAATGGAAGGGAGGCGGTCATCACCAAGATAGTTCTCAAATCTGTATTCTGTGGCCCTGATCTCTTGGCTACATCTCAGTTCTTCAGTTTCAAAGCCTGCAAGCATTGCCTGGATTCTCCACCAGCAGTTCATACTAATTAAATTTCTCTAAACAGTTTCTCTTTCAAGTTTGCATCTTCTGGACTAATATTCTTCTTTTTTGATTCTTCTCTGACTGCTTCCTCTCCATGACTCCAATTTTAATCATTATCAAATAAGTTAACTTATAAAATATTTATTGGATCCATCCCCCATCTGCATTTCCATTGTCATGACTTTATTAATTATTGTTAATAGTAGCCAAAATGTATAATCTTTACAATCATTTTTTCCCCTAACACCAGGTTTGTTTTCCAGATAATAGCCACAGACCTGGAAAACTTTTAGGGGGTTTCCCATTCTTTTAGCACAATGTCCAATCTCTACAGCATAGGCTCCAACCTTCTTTTCCATTCTCATGTCCATCATTACCTCTTCTTGGGGTTTTCCTAGGGCCTATCCAGTGCTCTCCCAACTCCATATCTTATGCCTGCCTTTCCCCCTTGGAGTATCTTCCTCTCATATCTGAATGTTAAAATCTTTTGGGCACAAACTTTAATACTCGATACCCTATAAAAATTTTACTTGATCCCAGCTGTTGAAAACAATTTGGCCTTACTCCAAACTTGCAAAATAACTCTATATCTGTTAGTCATAAAAATATCTTTAATTTTTATAGACATGTAGCAGTGTTAAAGATATTTTTACATGTTTTATTTTAATCCTTACAAAAATGAAATGAGGTTTTATTTAGCACCACTTTAAAGATGTGAAAACTGAAAAGGAGAGAATTAACTTGTATATACTTGTCACTGTCACTCTTGCCTTTGAATAATTTATATGTTAATTTTCCTACTTGTTTCCATACTTTGTCCTCAAGGCACTGAGTCAAGGCTTTGCACTTAATAGGCAGTCTTATTTGAATGAGTAGAAGACTGGATTCATGAAAGTAAAAGTGTTTTTCATAATTGCTAGTTGAGGGATATGTGTTTTTAAGTAATTTGAGTACATGTGAATAACCTTTTTAAAAATTGTGGCCTTTATTAAGTCTGGCAGTAAGAAAAAGAGAATCTCCAAAGCCGACCAGTTGAAGCAGCTACAAGAGGAGGAGGAGAGACGACAAAAGGAGGAAGGTATAAAACACACAGTGGTAACTATTGTCACATGCAGGTAATACTAACAATAGGTTTGTATTTCTGTCATCCAGTCAGTACTTTTTAAAAACAATTTTCAAAATTTTTAATTTTTTGAATTTAATGTTTTATAATAGCTATTTACTATTTAAAGGGTACCCAGAAATTTCTGTTAGGACACGCCAATCATTTTCAGATATATCTTGAAGGAGAGTTGCCAGTTAAAATACAGGATGCCCAGTTAAATTTGAATTTCAGACAAACAGTGGATAATTTGGGATAATTTGCCTCATGCAATGTTTAGAATATACTTGAACCAAAAAAAAGAGTCCATTGTTTATCTGAAATTCAAATTCATCTGAGCATCCTATATTTTTATTTACTAAATATGGCAACCCTATCTTAATTAAATTAAGTATAAGATGTTTATACGTATTGATTAAATTGGCATTGGTACTGATTGTGCAGTAAGAATTCTGAAACTCAAATTAAATAGCAAAAAATTAATGAAAATTTGGTCATTTAAAATAATAAAAAGTCACTTTAAAAATCTGAATAGTTTATAAAAATAGAACTACCATATGACCCAGCAATCCCACTACTGGGCATATACCCTGAGAAAACCATAATTCAAAAAGAGTCATGTACCACAATGTTCATTGCAGCAGTATTTACAGTAGCCAGGACATGGAAGCAACCTAAGTGTTCATCGATAGATGAATGGATAAAGATGTGGCACATATATACAATGGAATGTTACTCAGCCATAAAAAGAAACGAAATTGAGCTATTTGTTGTAAGGTGGATGGAACTAGAGTCTGTCATACAGAGTGAAGTAAGTCAGAAGGAGAAAACAAATACCATATGCTAACACATGTATATGGAATCTAAAAAAAAAAAATGGTTCTGATGAACCAAGGGGCAGGACAGGAATAAAGACACAGACGTAGAGAATGGACTTGAGGACACGGGGAGGGGGAATGGTAAGCTGGGACGAAGTGAGAGAGTAATATTGACATATATACACTACCAAATGTAAAATAGATAGCTAGTGGGAAGCAGCTGCATAGCAGAGAGATCAGCTCAGTGCTTTGTCATGACCTAGAGGCGTGGAATAGGGAGGGTGGGAGGGAGATGCAGGAGGGAGGGGATATGGGGATATATGTGTATGTATAAGTGATTCACTTTGTTATAAAGCAGAAACTAACAACACTGTAAAGCAATTATATTCCAATAAAGATGTTAAAAAAAATCTGAATATTTCAGATGGTTGTAGCTTTTAGCATGAAGAACATCTGTTGATTCAGATTCAGGTTTTAAATGTCTGTTCTTAGTTTCCATGTTGATTTTTTAATGTATAATCATATAAATCTTTTTTAGGTGACTCATGATAATAATACAGTATCAGGATCTACATCTTCGGGAATGTTTTATTATATTGGGTTAAACTCATATTCTTCAACATATATTTCATATTTTGTTTTTTAATAGTGAAAGCAAGGGAAGATTAAGATAGTTACTTCTGGGCTTCCCTGGTGGCGCAGTGGTTGACAGTCCGCCTGCCGATGCAGGGGACACGGGTTCGTGCCCTGGTCCGGGAAGATCCCACATGCCGCGGAGTGGCTGGGCCCGTGAGCCATGGCCGTTGAGCCTGCGCGTCCGGAGCCTCTGCTCCACAACGGGAGAGGCCACAACAGTGAGAGGCGCACATACCGCAAAAAAAAAAAAAAAAAAAAAAAAAAAAGATAGTTACTTCCGATAATGTAGATGTCACATGATTATGGAAATCTTCTGAAGATTTTACCTCTTAATTACCCATGATAGATTTGTCATTTTTCATTGATTAAATTCATTATTGGATTGCTATAAACTTTTTGGAGAAGAGAAATATCATCGTGAGCCAGAAATTTTGAGTCATGTTACTTTTTTTTTTTAATTTATTTTTATTTATTTATTTTTGGCTGAGTCAGGTCTTCGTTGCTGTGCACAGGCTTTCTCTAGTTGCGGAGAGCGGGGCCTGCTCTTTGTGGCAGTGCGCAGGCTTTTCATTGCAGTGGCTTCTCTTGTTGCGGAGCACAGGCTCTAGGCACACAGGCTTCAGTAGTTGTGGCATGCGGGCTCAGCAGTTGTGGCATGCAGGCTCAGTAGTTGTGCCTTGCGGGCTCTAGAGCGCAGGCTCAGTAGTTGTGGTGCATGGGCTTAGTTACTCCGGGGCATGTGGAATCTTCCTGGACCAGGGCTTGAACCCGTGTCACCTATATTGGCAGGTGGATTCTTAACCACTGCGCCACCAGGGAAGTCCGAGAGTCATGTTACTTTTTTGAAAGAAATCTAGCAGTTTTATTTCTACCACACAGTAAAGGTGACTTCTATCAAATATTCCACCATTACTACATCTTAAATATTTGAAATAATTTTAAGTGCTTAAAAACAGACAAAAAAAAAAAAAGAAAGAATAAAACAGACTAAAAATTTCTTTTGTTGTTGTTCTTTAGAGGAAGCCCGTGTGAAATACGAAAAAGAAGAAATGGAAAGACTTGAAATACAACGAGCTGAGAAAGAAAAATTGAGAAAACTTGAAGCAAAAGTAAATAAACATTAATGCTGTTATTACTGAAGACAAACTATGTGGCTATCAGATCTGTTTGGCCATTTAACGTCATTCTCCCCCATAGGTACCAGTAATATTTAGGCCTATCTGAACTGGTTTAATTCATTTTATCCTACCATAAAGTTATGGTGGGTAAATTATTACCCACATTTCACAGATCAGGAAATTGGTGAATAGAGAGATTAAGCAGCTAATAAATTTCAGAGCCAGGACTTAGAAGTAGTCTTGCTTCAAAGCCCATGCTTGTAACCATTAAGTTATTATTCTTAATCTGTTGTATAGATAATTAAATAGGGACCAAAAAATGTTCAAATTCTACCTCTCCTTTTAAAATTTCACTTCTCTTTTTCACCAGAATTTTTCGTTATTGAATCAGTAGTTCTGTGATATTTTAATCTCAGGACAAAACCTCATTACTATTAAAAAGTGAAGATCCTCAAGGAGTTTTTGTTTATGTTTATCAATATTTACTATATTAGAAATTAAAACAGAAACTTAAAAACATCTATTATATTAATAGTGATTAAACATTGTTAAACATAAACATGAATAAAAAAATACATTAACATATTTTAAAAACAATTACAGTATATATATATATTTATTGAAGTATAATTGACATTTAAAATTATATTGGGTTTAGGTGTACAAAATAATGATTCGATAGTTGTATATATTGTGAAATGATCCCACAATAAGTCTAGTTAACATCCATCACCACACTTATATATATATATTTTTTAATTAGGGAAATAAGTGGCATTGTTTATATTTTTTAAATCTCTTTAATCTCTGACTTAACAGAAGACAACTGGATCTCATACCTACTTCATCATTCCATCTGTTACAATGTGTTGTTTTGACTGAAGTATGTGAAGAAAATCTGGCCTCACACAGATAGGTAGTTGGAAAAAGGAGGAATGTTGTAACAGCCTTTCAGATAATTGTGGATATTCTTCTCCACGCATGATTTTGCAACATCATGCATTGATTGCTTGGAAAAAATTGGTTCACTGAATTATTTGCTTCCAAATGTTGACACATTTTTATCATTCATTATCCCCCCCCCAAAAAAAAAATCACATACATTAGTATCATCTCCAGTCAAATCAGAAAAGTTTTTAAGGATTGGGAAACTGTCAGGCTCCCTAGTGGTGGATATAGGTTTTCTAAAATTCAAATTTTTATTTGAAAGGTTGAATTTTATCACTGGCAACAAATACTTTGGGTTGTTTCCTGAAAGTGACATGCTCAGTTCATTTATTTTTGACAGAATGTCTGCCAGAATACTCAAATAGTTGCATAAATGTTTATTTCTGAAGATAGCATTGTCCTTCGTTATGTAGCAGAAGTGCTCTATGCATACTTCCCATTTTGTCACACGGAATATTAAAAAGACATATACTTAAGGTTTGACATCTAATAAAATTAATAAATTTCACTTCTTCATCAGATCATTCTTATGTGAAACTGACTGCTATCACCCCTCTCCCCCGAAGAATATGACCACTAGTATAGCTTATGCCTTGATTTGCGCTAAGGCGCCAGCAGTTTTACACCATCTTGCAAATGTGTACACTGCAGAAAAAGCAAATAAAGTCTTAGTATTATTATTAAAATAGATTTGACCTCACAGATCCTGAAAAAGTTTGGGGGACCCACCAGGAGTCTGCAGATCACACTTCGCATACCACTGTTCCACATGAAAACTTTTGGAAATATCAGTTACATTTAAACTGATTGTAGTATTCATCTTAAAATTAAATACTTGTCAAGTAAATTTTAGGTGCTACTTATGAAACACAAAGCTGAAATTAAAGAAGATATCAATGTTATCTATCCCTACGAAACAGGATCTAGAAAGAAGAAATGGAGAGCTTGAAGAACTTTATTTATTAGAGGCATGTTTTCCTGAAGCAGAGAAATTGAAACGAGACAGCAGATTGCTTTCTCAGGTAAGACTGATTTTATTTATTTAGCTAATACTTTTGTACCACAAGAGGGAGTTATAATCCAATATCTGTTTAAATAACAAGAAACTTTAAATTTGTCTATAAAAAAATCTCTAATCTGACAAATCTCTCTCATATTGCTTGTAGCAAAGTAAATTCATATAGCTCTGTAGAAATCTATTTGTCAGTAATAAGATCCTTGAAATTTTTATATCCTTTTACTCTGATTTAATTTGGGGGAATATATACTGAGGAAATTATCCTAAATTAAAATATTAAAAGTTTGAGCCTAAGGCAATCTAGTGTTGCTCAAAACAGTGTAACTTTGGAAACAATGTAGATGATTATCAGGATAAAAAGGAAAAACTGTAATAATACGGCAAAAGATTATAGTATAATTTAAAGCAAAAAAATTGTAAGTACAATATGATTACAAATGTAGAATTTGCATAGACTACAAAATGAATGGAAGGACTAATACTAAAATGACAGTGGCAGTTAAGAATTAGTAGTCATTTGAGAAGTAGAAATTAGCTCAAGTGTTGGCTTTTGTACCTACAGGAGCTATATGATTAGGGAGGAAAGCAAAACTAAATCAACTCATAAATACTTTTTTAAAAATAAAAATATGACAATAAATAGAATTTCTATTTATTTGAAATATTGAGGCTTTTAAATTATTTTGATGAAGAGGAATTTGGTTATTTTAGAGATATCTCAAGTAACTGAAGTCATAATATGGTTTTTGCCTAATATGGAAAACAAGGTTACAAGCTTCAAAAAAGAAGTAATTTAATCTTTGGTTGAATTTTCATCAGTGTGAACCTTCAAACATTTTTATTCCACAGTGGAAACACTACATTCGATGTGATGGGAGTCCTGATCCTTCAATATCCCAAGAAATTAATACTTTTATTAGCTTGTGGAAAGAGGAAACCAATGAGACTTTTGAGGCAGTGACTGCGAAGAGTAAACTAGTGCTAAATGTAAGTATTTAAGTATTATTCTGTAATTTTAGATTATGTAAATTACAATTGTCTGATATTGACTCTAAAACTAGAAATAAATTAAATAAAGTATTTTTCAGTTAATAACACTACTACTTCCTTGGCTGTGGAGAAACATATTTGCTCAGCTTTTTGTTTTCCTTTTTATTTTTGCCACTCCTAAAAACCTCTTGCCACCTTAGGTAAGATCAGCCTAACATAAGTTTGAAATAGTAACTGTATGTATATCTAATTCAAGAAAATATCAAGTTGCATCCATTTATGTAGATAACTCAAGTGCAAAAATGTATGATTTTATCCTCAGCCAGAATTGTGCACTATTCAGTGATTCACTACACATATTTTTTTTAATGTTAACTATGAGCCAGGCACCTCTTTTAAGCACTGGAAGTACAAAGATGAATAAGAATATCCTACCTTCTGTTTCTGCAAATAGAATGGATAGGCTAACCTGAGGAGCTACCACATTACAAATGCACTTAAAAATGCTAGGGAAAAAAATTTAACGACATTTAAATCCATTGCCTAGCTCAAAAGAAGGCAAAGGAGAATCTTGGAGGCCATAAAACAATTCAGAAAAGTGGGCAAGTCTCAAAGTCAGTGGCCTCCCAGAGAGTGTCTGTTTGTTAACCCCTGGTGGCTTAGCACTGGTTTAAAGGGAAATCAGGAGGCAAAGCCTAGGGTACAAGGAAGGTAGCAAGTTGGATCAGAGACGCTTTTTTGGCTGGGAGCCTCAAAAAGGTAATGTGGATAAATAGGGGAAAACCTGCTTTGCAAAGGGAGATGATAAGAGCTTGAGTGGCTCACGTTTAGCTTAATGAAGGGAAAACAAAAACGTCTCTACTGAGAATTCTTAATAGTGAGTGAGTCAGGAGTTAGATTGAAGAATTTATCAGAATAGAGCACAGAGAGATAAAGAGATGAAAAATACCAAAGAGTAGTTAACAGACATGTATGATGGAGCAAAAAGGACTAAATGTATATTGACAAGGAGTACCAGAAGGAGACAGAGAGATATAGAAGACGGAGGGAGAGACAATATTCAAAGAGATAGTGGCTGACGATTTTCCAGAATTCTCAGAAACCCAACAAATCCCAAGTTAGGATACAAAGAAAGGAATCCACACTTAGACACACCTACATAATATTAGAAACTAGAAGGAATTCACTCCTCTTGGTCCTTTTATCCTCTAATGCTTTTTGTTTCCATTTCTGCCATGTTGTGCTTCTTGTCACTGTGGTTTACTTCTTCTCCATGTTGCTATAAAATGGAATAACTCCAGACTGTTAAGGTCATAACTTGCTCGCCTAATTTAATCTGGAAAACAAGCTTATGAGATTCATTTTACATATGAAGAAACGGGTTGTGACTTGCTTACGGTCCCCTATGAGACCTTAGATGGGCATTACTCTGACTTTCCAAAGACTCCAAAGAGCCTCCCATGAAGTATTTGGATGCTAATGGATTCATCATACAGTATTCTTGCCATTGCATATTCTCTCTCCCAGGGAGGCTGCCATAGCGTGATGCTGGTCCAGGAATCTGCTGCACTTTGAATAGCAGGAAGGCAGCAGGAAGTAGTACTAAAGTTCACCAGTGATGAGCTGGATGTGACACCTTCCTGTTATGAATGTGGGATACAGAAGCAGAAGTAATGAATAGTAGGGAAGATGAGAAAAGGATAAGTGAAACAAAACAGGAGATAGATGAGTAGAGTAATCAATAATAATAGGAAACTAAAGCAGGAAGCCACAAGACGAACAGAAAGAATTGGATAGCAGTGATCGCATGGTAAACACCAAGTTCCAAATTATCAAATGTATTTATTTGACAAACTCTTATATAATATTTACTATGCCAGGCTTTCTCAGCCTGGTTCAGTTTATTCATGTTGTTGCTGAATCCCCCCCAATAACCCTGTGAGGTATGCACCGTTATCCCCATTTTACAAACAAAGAAGGCGAGGCACCAGAGATGTTAAATAACTTGCCCCAAATCACACCACTGGTAAGAGGTGGCAAGGATGGAAGCCCAGCTTTCTCTCTTGAGCCCATACTACTCAGCTGTCTCTCTTAATTTAGAAATTTTCTGTATGTTATCTATGTCAGTGTTCAAAATTAAATTTTGCTATTAGTTGTTCCTTGATCATGCTGTACATTAATTTCTCCCAACACTCTAAATATCTCTCCACTTTCTTCCTGTTTGTGTGATTTCTGAGAAGTTGGATATAATTCTTAACTTTGTTCCTCTAAAGGTAAGGTGTTTTTTTCCCTTTAGCTGCTGTCAGTTTTTCTTTATCTTTGATTTTCTGTATTTTGAAAATGGTATGCTTAAATAGGGTTTTTTTTGGCATTTATCTTGCTTGGTGTTCTCTGAGCTTCCTGGATCTGTGGTTTGGTGTCTGACATTAGTTTGGGGGAAATTCTCAGTCATTATTATTTCAGATATTTCTTCTGTTCCTTTCTCTTTCTTTTCCTTCTGGTATTTCCATATGTGTGTGCTTCCTTTTTTTTGTAGTTGTCCCAAGGTCCTTGGATATTCTGTTCTGTTTTTTTAAGTCCTTGTTCTTTTTGCTTTTTGGTCTTTTGAGGATTCTATTGATAAATCCTCTTGCTCAGAGATTCCTTTCTCAGCTATGTCCAGTTAAGGAGTAAGTCTTTCAAAGGCATTCTTCATTTCTGTTTCAGTGTTTACAATCCCTAGCATTTCTTTTTGGTTCTTTCTTAGGATTTCCATCTCTCTGCTTTACATCACCCATCTATTCTTGCATGCTGAATACTTTATCCATTAGAGCCCTTAGCATATTAAAAACAGGTGTTTTAAATTCCTGGTTTGATCATTATAATATCCTGCCATGTCTGGTTCTGATGTTTGCTCTGTCTCTTCAAATTGTGGTTTTTACCTTTTGGTATGCCTTGTAATTTTTTCTTGATAGCCAGACATGATGTACTGGGTAAAAAGAACTGCTGTAAATAAGCCTTTAGTAATGTGGTGGTGAGGCAGGTTGGGAGAGGGGAAGAGTTCTGTAGTCCTGTGATTAGGTCTGTCTTTAAGTAAGCCTATGCCTCTGGATGGTGAACTTCACAAGCGTTTTTAATTTTTCTTATCCCGTCTTAGGTGAGAGGGAATGGCTAGAGCCAGCTGGAGTTGGGTATTTCCTTTCCCCCAGGTGAGTTAGGCTCTGATAAAATTCCAGCAGGTTAGGCTCTAGTTAATTAATTTCCCCTGAGATCAAGCCTTGTTAAGAACAGAGCGCTCTGTCCTATTTCAAAATGCTTCCTTTCCCCCTCCTCCTGCCAGAAGCGGGAGGGAATTTCTTTCCCCCATATTTATTGTGGGGACCTGGTTGAGCTCCTGCAGGTAAGTCTCATAATACTATGGGCTCTCACCCTCCCATGACTTCATCCTCCGGGAGGATTTTTTTTTTTAACTTATTTTTATTTATTTTTGGCTGTGTTGGGTCTTTGTTGCTGTGCATGGGCTTTCTGTAGTTGCAGCAAGCGGGGCCTACTCTTCGTTGTGGTGCGCGGGCTTCTCATAGCGGTGGTTTCTCTTGTTGTAGAGCTCTAGGCACACGGGCTTCAGCAGTTGTGGCACATGGGCTCAGTAGTTGTGGCACATGGACTTAGTTGCTCTGTGGCATGTGGGATCTTCCCGGACCAGGGCTTGAACCCGTGTCCTGTGCATTGGCAGGCAGATTCTTAACCACTGCACCACCAGGGAAGCCCCCCACCCCGGGATTTTGTAACTCTCAGAATTGTCCACCCTGAGTTCCCAGCAATTCATTGTTTACAGTTTGGGTTTACAGACCTAGCACTGGTTCCTGCAGTGATTTCTGCTCGTGACACTCTGCTCTGATAAACCGACTCCCTGTGTTCACCTGTAGGGCTCTCCAATCTTGGGGACAGGGATTTGCTCTGTGTCCTCCCCTCTTTTATGGATCAAAGAATAGTGGTTGGTTTTTCAGTCTGTTCAGCTTTTCACTTGTTAGGATTGAGTGGCGTCTTCCAAGCTCCTTACTGGTGGAACCAGGTTGCCTTAGTTTCCTCGTCTATAATATAGGCACAATAAACAGTACCTACCTTATAGAGTTATGATGAGGATGAAATGGATTAAAACATTTAAAGCATTTAGAACAGTTCCTGGCAAATAGTAAGCATTCAGTAAATGTTAGTAATTCTCCTCCTCTTCCTCTTTCTCCTCACTCTCCTCCTCATCATCATATTGTTATTGTTTCTATTGTTCCACAGTCTTAAGTAGTGACAAGCTGTGCCTCCTCTATCAGCTTGCTAATGACAGCTCTGTTACCCATAGTATAGAATTCTTTTTTTTTTTTTTTTTTTTTTGCGGTACGCGGGCCTCTCACTGTTGCAGCCTCTCCCCTTGCGGAGCACAGGCTCCGGACGCGCAGGCTCAGCAGCCATGGCTCACGGGCCCAGCCGCTCCGTGGCATGTGGGATCTTCCCGGACTGGGGCACGAACCCATGTCCCCTGCATCGGCAGGGGCACTCTCAACCACTGCGCCACCAGGGAAGCCCTAGAATTCTTATAGTGGAGTTTTGGGAGGAAATATTTTATTTTTCCAGAATCTTAAATAATAGAATAAATACAGGAAAGTATTTTTATATGTTTTACTGGTGATGTGTTCCTCAATTCAAAAGTGATAAAACGTCCCCCATTTCACTTTTTCTTTGTGTGTCAGATTACTTTCATCGTAAATTTTTACTTTATATTTTTACTTATACTTTTACTTATAGTTAATTGAGAAATTGAAGTTAATTTTATTGGAAACTCCATCATATGATTTGCAAGAGAAAAATATAATACAGTACCAAGGATCAATTCTAGAACTGCAAGAGCTCCTTCATCTTAAGTTTAACATAGCCACAGAAATACTTCTCAGAGTAAGTGTGATATTTTGCTTTATATGTTATTATTGACTTTTGTAAGAGTTAAGATTTTATATTATATAATTTTTGAAGTCCAGTGTCCTTTATTTTTTTGAAGATTTAAAAGGTTATGGAAAAGTCAGTAGAACAATTTAAGGCACATGTATTTATCCAGATTTAACAACTGTGAATATTTTATTTTTAAAGAAATGAAACATTATCAGTGTAGCTAAAGTCTAGATTTTTTTCTTATACTTGCTAAAGTTTACCAGGACCATTATGAAAATAAATTCACAAAACCTTGTATGTTAGCTATACACTCTAGATAAATCAGTTGACACAAGATTACAATTACTGGTAGTCACTCTATTTTTCCCAAATATCTTAGCACTAATGATAATATTCAGATAATCATAGAGCCATTGTTATACCTAAGAAAATTAATAATAATTCCATAATGTATTCCAATATCCAGTCCACATTTAAATTTTCCCTAATATTCCATGAATATCTTCTATAGCTGTTTCTGTTTTGTTTTGTTTTTTAAATCAGAAAACAGTGTAAGGTCACACCTTGCTTTTGGCTATTTTCTCTCTTGGTTTCTTTTGGTCTAGAACACAATCACCTTTATAGGCTTGGCAGAATATGTTCTAATTATACAAAGAACTGTAAAGAAGGCTTATTGTTAAGTTTATTCTTGGCAGTAATAGTCATATTATAATTTTGCAGCTATTTTATCTATATTGTAAGAAAAAGCCAGTAAGGAAATGTATTATAATTATTAGTAATCAAGATTTTTATTCTAAGAGAAAAAAGATATATAGAAGAAAAGAAGATTGGAAAAAAATACCGTAATGTTAAATTTGTAATGGAAGTATCAGTATGAAACAGATTTCTTTTTATTCCATAAAAAGGAACCAGGTCTAATTGTGGTAAATGGCTGATTCGAGTTTGGGGCAGGGAAAGTGAAAGATAAGGTTGTTATTGAAAGATGAGTTTGAGTTGTCTTGTGCTAGAAAACAAGTAAATACTCAAAGACTAATGGAGTAGTAGCCAAAGAGACAGAACTAGCTTAAAGAAGCTCCCACTGATCAACTTGGGGATAATTTGAATATCAGAAATAATAATGACTATAATTGATTATAGCAGGCATCCCCAACCCCTGGGTCGAGGACTGGTACTGGTCCGTGGCCTGTTAGGAACAGGGCCACACAGAAGGAGGTAAGTGGTGCGTGAGCGAGCGAAGCTTCATCTGCCGCTCCCCATTGCTTCCCATCGCTCACATTACCGCCTGAACCATTCTCCACCACCACCCCAGTCCGTGGAGAAATTGTCTTCCATGAAACTGGTCCCTGGTGCCAACAAGGTTGGGGACCTCTGGATTATAGAACCTTGAATAAAATAAAAATTCATGAGTCTATAGTGATATTCCAAAATGGAAAGGGGAAAGTGGAGTGGCGGGTAGAGAGAACAGTTCTTTACAGAAGAATACCACCTGATGAATGTGGAAGGAATGATCAGTAAGATAATAACCATTTTTCAATCCCCAATGTAATAATTGATAAGGATCATCAGTGGCTACCTCAATAAGTAGGCGAAAAGTTTAGGAACACATTATTCTCATAGTGCCAAAGTATTAGACCACAGATTACTTACTGACTAGGATAAATGTACTTTGCAAGGGGAGGTGGGGGTAGTCACCACATTAACTAAGTGATCAAGTCCACATTGTTGACAGTATACATCATATGCCTCCTGATAGCATGCAGTGTGAGGAACACAACGTTACCTGTTGTGCCTTCTTGCCGAAAATTGTTCATCTAATCTGATTAAACCTACCTAGACCTAACTTCCGGTGTACAAAAAATAAAGGGAATAGAGGAGCAAGTTAAACCATGAGGAAACAGCTAGATAAATTCACAATGTGGAACAGTTCTTCAAGGCAATTATCCTGGGCACTTCAAAAAGTTAATGTCACAGAAAAAAAAAAGTGTGGGAAAACAATCACTTTTATTTCTTTTTTTTTTTTCTTTTCTCTTTTTTCTTTTTTGGCCACACTGGCACAGCTTGCAGGATCTTAGTTCCCCAACCAGGGATCAAACCTGTGCCTCGTGAAATGGAAGTATAGAGTCCTAACCCCTGGACCACCAGGGAATTCCCAGAACAATCACTTAAAAAAAAAGAAAAGCAATAAATTCAACTCCCAGTACATTTAAATTTTTACATTATAGGAACCAAATACATATTGACTTATTTAAGCCCTTTGAAAGAGCTAATATCTTAAGCAGTAGGCATCAAGCTATGTTAGTCTTTATAAAAGAATTCTTAAGAACATCCTTAAATTGTGTGTTTAATGTTGATTATCAAGTATTGGACTAGTAAAACACAAAACTCATCTGGATATTTTGTTTTCTAAACTTGATATGTTCAGAAATAGGCTAACTTTTACAGTAGCATAATCTACATTTTAATAAGGTAAGGATAAAGAAGCATGTATATAGTTAAAATGAAAAGTCACAAATAATGTTAAAATTGAAAAGGGTAACCTAAGAGTAATCCACAAGTGCTACCTGGGAATACAGGAGCAACTTCAATCCTTAGACACCGTAAGAGAAACTGAGTAGTAAATGGGGAGCACATTTAATTGAGTAAATATGTTTTTGTTGTTTAGAGAATTTTTAAAAACAATTCTTTGTTATTTTGATTGAACCTTATTTTTACCCAAATTTCTCTTTTATTTTTTTCAAGGTTTCTTTTTTAATTATTATTTACTTTTTGGCTGCGTTGGGTCTTTGTTGCTGTGCGTGGACTTCCTCTAGTTGCAGCGAGTGGGGGCTACTCTTTGTTGCAGTGCGCTAGGCTTCTCATTGCGGTGGCTTCTCTTGTTGAGGAGCACCGGCTCTAGGCACGCGGACTTCAGTAGGTGTGGCTCGCGAGCTGTAGAATGCAGGCTCAGTAGTTGTGGCGCACAGGCTTAGTTGCTCTTCGGCGTGTGGGATCTTCCCAGAACAGGGATCAAACCTGTGTCCCCTGCATTGGCAGGCGGATTCTTAACCACTGCGCCACCAGGGAAGTCCCCAAATTACTCTTTTAATATTGAAGGGAATCCAACACCTAAGTGATGAAGTAACTTATCTAAATTGCGTAATTTATGAGGCCTCTAATCTTAATAATGTTTTCTTTTTCTCTTACAGCAAGCTAGTACTTTAGCAGATCTGGACAGTGGAAACATGGAAAAAGTCATTCGAGATGAAAATGTTACTGTATATGTATGGGCAAACCTCAAGAAGAATCCAAGGTATTCCCATGGGTGATACTATAGGTCTGAAGACATTATATAGTCACATGACCAAGCAGATGCCTGTTGCATTACAGCATGGCATACTTACAAAAACCTATGTTAGAAAGTCAGCCACCTGGGGTTTGACTCAGAGACCTGCCATTTATCTTAGGCAAGTTATTTAGCCTTGTTATGCCTCAGTATATCAACAGTAAAATGATTATATCACTTAACTTAATAGGATTGGGCTGAGGATTAAATGTTAACACATGTAAAGGTCATACATACTGTGGTGTCTAGCACAAATATACACTGACTAAATATCAGGGTCTTCCTCTTCTTTTCACCCACTTAACCTCCCTCCCCACCAAAAAGTAGAAGTGGTAGGTGCTCTCTACATGGCAATCTGAAACTTTTGAAAGATTTATCTTTTGTGAACTGTTAATGCTTTCAAAAAAGAATACTTTTCATATTTATTATTTTTTAGATAATTTAAGTGATGTTTCCCTGATTGTTTTCAACAAAGTAATATCATTCTGAGGAATGATAGAGATAATGATAAATTCACGATCACTTGGTTGCTGCTTTATCTCAAACATTTCAAAATAATTGAGTTAGTATGGCAGCAAGTTTTAGGAAAAAATGATCTGAATAAAAGTTAGGAGGCCTAGGTTCTGGTCCCAACTCTGAAAAGACTAGTCCTATGACAGTGGAAAGTATTGGATTTTATTTCTGATATTTAGTAAAAGTAAGGAAAAAAGTATTTTCCAAGTTACATTTGCTACAAAATACTCTGTGGTTTAAATCAGAGTCAATATATTAATATAACCTTTTTCATTATAAAATATGTTATATCCAGAAGGATGAAGGAAATTATATAATTTTCAAAGAAGAAAAGTAAAATGAATATCCCTGTATTAACTACCCAGGCTTAAGAAGAGAATTAGATGGTATCTTTTACTAAGATAAGGAATACTGGAAGCAGAACAAGTTTTGTTTTACTTTGATGGTGATGTTGAAAGAGCAGGGGGTGGTCAGTATGATGAGCTCAGTGTCGGACTTGTTGAGTTTGAAGTATCTATGACACATCAAAGTGCAACTGTCTGAAAGCATTGAGAGAAATCTGAGTTGGAGACATATTTTGCAGAGTCATACAGATTGATAGTTCTTAACTTTTGGGGAGTCATAGACTCTTATGAACTTTATTACATAAGCTCACACATATGTAAGGGCATTTTTGGACCTTTTAAAGTTCATTCAGGGATGCTTCTTCCCCTAGAAAACATAGAACTCATGTTAAACACTCCTGATAATATAAATAATAATTGAAGTCATAGAAATAATAATATCCAGAGAGGGTATGTAGAGGGAGAAGAAAGAAGGGCTTGGGATGGAGAGTCAAGTAACATCAATGTTTAAGGGATGCTTAGGAAGGAGACCATACAAAGGAAACAGAGAAGGAGCTGCCAGAGATGGAGGAGAAGAGTATAGAGTCATGGATCCCAAGAGAGAGTTTTGAGAAGGTAACATGAGCAACTGGATCCAAATGCTGCAAAGAAAGCAAGTATGGGTCAGGACTCAAAACTGTGGTGAAATTAAAGTGGAGAGAAATACTGCTTAGGTATAAGCTTACAACAGACATAGAATTTTCTAAAGCCTCATCCTTTTTGTTAAATTAATTAACAGGTACAGAAGTATCAGATTCTCTGAGACACAAACTGGATTTGAAATTCCAAGGGTATTAGCAACATCTGACATTGCTCTGCGACTCCTACATACTCGCTATGATCATGTTACGCCATTAGGCCCTGTTCCAACAGCATCACAAGAACACACTTCCACGGTAACTTACTTTGGCAAAGACGAAGTTAAGAGTGTAGAAGCAGCAGTCAGCAAAGATGTCCAAGAAGAGTATAAAGAACAAGAAAATGAGTCTAACTCAGTTCATGAGGAAGAAACAAAAGTTGACGAACAAGGTGGTATTGAAGGACAAACGGTAGGACACTTATTTTTTTTAAATAAGAATTTAATTGCATTTTTTTAATTTTAATTTTTTTGGCTGTGCCATGCAGCATGTGGGATCTTAGTTCCCCAACCAGAGATCGAACCTGTGCCCCCTGCAGTGGAAGCGTGGAGTCCTAACCACTGGACCGCCAGGGAATTCCCTAAGACACTTTAAATGTACATTTTTTCTTCATGTAACAGGTGTTATAGGTTCCCTTGATGCATTCTCAAGATTTTTTCCTAAACAACTAGAAACCGAAAGCTACTTTCTTGCCAGTGGCTCAGTTTTGTGTATGTGTGTGTTTTTCTTGCCTTCTATTCATAGTCACTATTCATAGTTGAGCCTGTTGCTTCCACATCCTAAAGTTGAGGACAGGAATTGCTAATTTTTATTTTAGGTTCACTCCCGAAAAGCTTTGAAGCAATTTAATTTGTGCGTATTTATTATATTTCAAACTCACTTAGGGAACTTGTGATAAATACTTTCACAAACTGAAGGATTATCTTAC
The DNA here is from genome assembly GCF_003676395.1 of Aethalodelphis obliquidens. Classification (NCBI taxonomy): domain Eukaryota; kingdom Metazoa; phylum Chordata; class Mammalia; order Artiodactyla; family Delphinidae; genus Aethalodelphis; species Aethalodelphis obliquidens. The sequence goes on from NW_020837980.1 coordinate 8,009,219, forward strand.
ATTACTCTTACTTCCTCAGCTTTTGGTTTTGTAAGAAAGAATTATATGAAGTAAAAACTGATATTTTTTAAACTGTTATACTCTCTTAAAATTTGACATATTTTAAAAAAAATTGGACATCTTTAGATATAATATGTTGAGCAATTTAATAATCATATTCTATTAGTTAGTTTCTGTTCTTTTTTTCTTTCTATTTCAAGGATTTTCCAGCTACTTACTTATTAAGGTAGAATAAATTGTCCCTTTAGAATTTAGTAATACTTTCTCAGAACTGAGCAGCTTTTTGTTTGGCCATGGACAATCTGCATTTTAGGAAGGACCAGGTTTTCCTACAAGTACTTAAGATATGAAGTGTACTGGTTTATTGGTTTGTTTTCTTTAAACACAGGTGAGGGTTAAGAATTAAGTTGAATACAAATTTGAAATCAGAATAAGGATTATTAGATATTCTTAGAACATATTTAATTGAAAAATTTCATTTGATTCCACCAGAATCAAAACTTACAATGATTCTACAGCAATATAAAAAATGGATAAGACATGATGGTCAGTACAAAGAACAGTATTTAGAGTATGATTACAATGATGAAAAAATTAAAAAGGCATAAGGAGAGGAGAACCCAGAAACCTGTATATAGCTGATATTTCACAGAGGTGGGAAATAAGTGATTGGTTCTTCTTTAAAAATGTGTCACTTTTAAAGGAATGTTTTTTGAGCAATCTGGTAGCTTTTATAATGAAAAAATTCATTTTCCCTCTCAGGTAACGTGGTAGCATTACTAGAGTTCAACAATATTTCCAGTTTTCTCCCCTTTCCTGGACAGGAAGGGAAGAATCACGCTGCTCGCCCCCTTGAAATTAGGGGTGACCATGTGACTTGCTTTAGCTAGTAAGATGTGAGTGGAAGTGACACACTGATTTCTAAGAGGGGGGAAACAAAGAATGAGTAAATGGGTGCTGGATGTTACATTATTTAAATGTTCAGTAGAAAATAAAATGAAGACCCATAAACTTACAATAAAATTTGGCGGGATTTGTGACTGACTGAAAATTCATGAAAACAAAGAACAAATTAAAAACTATCAAAATTGTCGTATGAAAAGAGTATCTAAAAATGTTTGGTCTTGATCTGACAAAAATATTGAATAACTTCTGCTCCTCAAGTTCCTTGATCATATTTTATGAAAAACCCATCAACAGTTTACCTAAGAATTTGACATTACTAACTTAAAAGTTATGAAACAATAATTAGAAAACATATAATTTGAAATATTACTTGAATTTAGATGGCTAAAGCAATTCTTCCTTATACATGTATGTCTCAGTTAAAGCAGCCTTATGCAGTAATGACTCATTATAGTTCTGTGTATAAAACTACCAAAAATAGTTTTATATTAAATATATCATCATATGAATTCACTATAATACCAAACAGTGCAGTTATATATTTTTCTCCAGGTCTGTCATCTATTAGAGTAAGAAGTCATTTCCTTTACTCTCAGCTGGTGAGCTCAAAGTTACCAAGCTAAGCTTTCCTCAGTTAAATGACCCTTTCCAATGTGTTTAACTATATCTATTTTTTTTTCTATTATTCTTTAATGTTTTATTGAACCATTTCCATTTATAATGATGACTGCAGGTATACCAATGCTAATGTTGATAATGCCACAAAAGTACGTCAAGGAAAAGCATTCTACTGGATGGTAATGCATATTTTATGGAATACTGAAGCTTTTCTCAAATAAGTAGCCTAAAGATCAGACAATTAGTAATATAGCAGAAATAGTTTTACCCTATGAAACTTCACCACAGCCTGGGAAGCTTGACTGAGAATTGTGTGAATGGTACATGGAGGAACCTGGCTGGCAGAACTTTGTTATCAGGGGATTGAAAAAGAGAAAATTGCCTAGCAGATGAGACTAAACTTAATTTAGTTAGCACCCCTGTTTCCAGGAGCCAGTCCTCTCATCACACCAAACAGGCGTGTGTGTAGTTGCTTATGCTTATGGATGTGTGCTCTCCCATCCTTCCAAAACCTCCACGGCATTCTGAAAAGTTAACATGAGTAATGCTGAAGTAAGGATGATTTCCACAGAAGCAGAAGAATCCCATAGTAGTGCCTAAGTATACCGAGGCAGATGGGAAAAGCCATCTCCTGTGCTGAAAGAGGATTGTTGGGGCAGGGGGGAGACAGTGGCAGTAAACTGCAGAGAGTGAAGAATCAATCTCCCACCTCAGAACCACTTGCCCTGCTAAGCTGGGGAGGAAAGGAAAGAGAGCTGATAGAAACAATTGTCAGCTGGGCCTCCACTTGTCACTAATTTTGAACAGAGCACATTTGTAGAGCACATTTTGTAAATGTGAGTAGGCTTCAGGGAGCAAAAATCAGTGGAGGGACTTCCCTGGCATCCCAGTGGTTAGGACTCTGCACTCCTACTGCAGGGGCCACGGGTTCCATCCCTGGTCAGAGAACTAAGATCCCACAAGTGGAGTAGCAAAAAAAAAAAAAAAAAATCATTGGATTTATAAAGAGAGTCAGCAGCTCAAAAGAAGGGGATAAAGATAATTTGGTGGAATTTATGGGGGAAAAAAGTAAAACAGATGGGGAAAAAAGTAGGAGATCCAGTATCTATGTAAAAGAAGTTCCAGAACACAAAGGAAAGGATAAGTTTAATATAATGATTGGCACTGTGACCGCTAGCTAAGATAGGAAATAAATTTCCATTCATACTTCCCTCTACAGAGTAAAAAAAAGTAACAGATTTTATTTTTTTTAATATAAAAAACTAATCAAAGACTCATAAAATAATAAAAGTATTTGAAGAGAATGTAGGGAAGTTATTTTATCATATATACTAAGAAGGTCCTTCTTACTTATTAGTGCATCAAAACCATACAAGAAAAGGAGGTTATGAATTCAAACATTTGTATAGCAAAATAAACCTCACTGTAAACAAACTTGAAAGACAATGGACTGGGAAAAATATTTAAACATATAAAACAAATGGTTAGTATCCTAATATAAAGAACTCATAGCTGCGGAATTGTCTCCAGGCGCAGCTGACGGAAGCCCCATCTCCTCAGGACCCGCTGGGGCTTTGGCTTCTGGAACACGTGGGACTGAGTCCATGCTGACGGCTGGGCTTCGGGACAACTTGGGGTCGAGTCCACACTAACGGAAGCCGGGTCTCCTCAGGACCTGCTGGTGCTTCAGCTTTGGGACATCATGGGGTCCATTTCTCTCTAACAGGAGCCTGGTCTCCTCAGGACCTGCTGGGACGTGATGTCACTAAGGGAAAAGGCTGCACTGCACAGCATGGGGGACCCTAGTTCCCTGACCAGGGATTGAACCCACACACCCTGCAGTGGAAGCGTGAATTCCAAACCACTGGACTGCCAGGGAAGTCCCGGTCCTTTATTATAAAAAGGTTGCCCTCGAGAAGCAAGAAGAACTACAGTCCTTCAGCCTGTGGAACAAAAACCACATTCACAGAAAGATAGACAAGATGAAAAGGCAGAGGGCTATGTACCAGATGAAGGAACAAGATAAAACCCCAGAAAAACAACTAATGAAGTGGAGATAAGCAACCTTCCAGGAAAAGAATTCAGAATAATGATGGTGAAGATGATCCAGGACCTCGGAAAAAGCATGGAGGCAAAGATCAAGAAGATGCAAGAAATGTTTAGCAAAGACCTAGAAGAATTAAAGAACAAACAAACAGATGAACAATACAATAACTGAAATGAAAACTACACTAGAAGGAATCAATAGCAGAATAACTGAGGCAGAAAAACAGATAAGTAACCTGGAAGACAGAATGATGGAATTCACTGCTGTGGAACAGAATAAAGAAAAAAGAATGAAAAGAAATGAAGACAGCATAAGAGACCTCTGGGACAACATTAAACGCAACAACATTCGCATTATAGGGGTCCCAGAAGGAGAAGAGAGAGAGAAAGCACCTGAGAAAATATTTGAAGAGATTATAGTCGAAAACTTCCCTAACATGGGAAAGGAAATAGCCACCCAAGTCCAGGAAGTGCAGAGAGTCCCATACAGGATAAAGCCAAGGAGAAACACACCGAGACACATAGTAATCAAATTGACAAAAATTAAAGACAAAGAAAAATTACTGAAAGCAGCAAGGGTAAAACGACAAATAACATACAAGGGAACTCCCATAAGGTTAACAGCTGATTTCTCAGCAGAAACTCTACAAACCAGAAGGGAGTGGCACAATATACTTAAAGTGATGAAAGGGAAGGACCTACAACCAAGATTACTCTACCCAGCAAGGATCTCATTCAGATTGGATGGAGAAATCAAAAGCTTTACAGACAAGCAAAAGCTAAGAGAATTCAGCACCACCAAACCAGCTCTACAACAAATGTTAAAGGAACTTCTCTAAGTGGGAAACACAAGAGAAGAAAAGGACCTACAAAAACAAACCCAAAACAATTAAGAAAATGGTCATAGGAACATACATATTGATAATTACCTTAAACGTGAATGGATTAAATGCTCCAACCAAAAGACACAGGCTCGCTGAATGGATACAAAAATAAGACCCATATATATGCGGTCTACAGGAGACCCACTTCAGACCTAGGGACACATACAGGCTGAAAGTGAGGGGATGGAAAAAGATATTCCATGCAAATGGAAATCAAAAGAAAGCTGGAGTAGCAATACTCACATCAGATAAAATAGACTTCAAAATAAAGAATGCTACAAGAGACAAGGAAGGACACTACATAATGATCAAGGGATCAATCCAAGAAGAAGATATAACAATTATAAATATATATGCACCCAACATAGGAGCACCTCAATACATAAGGCAACTGCTAACAGCTCTAAAAGGGGAAATCAACAGTAACACAATAATAGTGGGGGACTTTAACACCTCACTTACACCAATGGAAAGATCATTCAAAATGAAAATAAATAAGGAAACAGAGGCTTTAAATGACACAATAGACCAGATAGATTTAATTGATATTTATAGGACATTCCATCCAAAAACAGCAGATTACACTTTCTTCTCAAGTGCGCACAGAATGTTCTCCAGGATAGATCACATCTTGGGTCACAAATCAAGCCTCAGTAAATTTAAGAAAATTGAAATCATATCAGGCATCTTTTCTGACCACAACACTATGAGATTAGAAATGAATTACAGGGAAAAAAACGTAAATAATACAAACACATGAAGGCTAAACAATACGTTACTAAATAACCAAGAGATCACTGAAGAAATCAAAGAGGAAATCAGAAAATACGTAGATATCAATGACAATGAAAACACGACAATCCAAAACCTATGGTATGCAGCAAAAGGAGTTCTAAGAGGGAAGTTTATAGCTATACAAGCCTACCTCAAGAAACAAAAAAAATATCTCTAATAAACAATCTAACCTTACACCTAAAGGAACTAGAGAAAGAAGAACAAACAAAACCCAAAGTTAACAGAAGGAAAGAAATCATAAAGATCAGAGCAGAAATACATGAAATAGAAATAAAGAAAACAGTAGCAAAGATCAATAAAATTAAAAGCTGTTCTTTGAGAAGATAAACAAAATTCACAAACCATTAGCCAGACTCATCAAGAAGAAGAGGGAGAGGACTCAAATCAATAAAATTAGAAATGAAAAAGGAGAAGTTACAACACACACTGCAGAAATACAAAGCATCCAAGAAATGACTACAAGCAACTCTATGCCAATAAAATGGACAACCTGGAAGAAATAGACAAATTCTTAGAAAGGTATAACCTTCCAAGACTGAACCAGGAAGAAATAGAAAATATGAACAGACCAATCACAAGTAATGAAATTGAAACTGTGATTAAAAATCTTCCAACAAACAAAAGTCCAGGACCAGATGGCTTCACAGGTGAATTCTATCAAACATTTAGAGAAGAGCTAACACCCATCCTTCTCAAAATCTTCCAAAAAATTGCAGAGGAAGGAACACTCCCAAACTCATTCTATGAGGCCACCACCACCCTGATACCAAAACCAGACAAAGATACTACAAAAAAAGAAAATTATAGACCAATATCACTGATGAATATAGATGCAAAACTCCTCAACAAAATACTATCAAACAGAATCCAACAACACATTAAAAGGATCATACACCATAATCAAGTGGGATTTATCCCAGGAATGCAAAGATTCTTCAATATATGCAAATCAATCAGTGTGACACACCATATTGACAAATTGAAGAAAAACCATATGATCATCTCGATAGATGCAGAAAAAGCTTTTGACAAAATTCAACACCGATTTATGATAAAAACCTCCAGAAAGTGGGCATAGAGGGAACCTACCTCAACATAATAAAGGCCATATACGACAAACCGACAGTAAACATCATTCTCAATGGTGAAAAACTGAAAGCATTTCCTCTAAGATTAGGAACAAGACAAGGATGTCCACTCTCACCACTATTATTCAACATAGTTTTGGAAGTCCTAGCCACGGCAGTCAGAGGAGGAAAAGAAAAAAAAAGGAATACAAATTGGAAAAGAAGAAGTAAAACATGTCATCACGGCAGATGACATGATACTATACATAGAGAATCCTAAAGATGACACCAGAAAACTGCGAGAGCTAATTGATGAATTTGGTAAAGTTGCAGGATACAAAATTAATGCACAGAAATCTCTTGCATTCCTATACACAAATGATGAAAAATCTGAAAGAGAAATTAAGGAAACACTCCCATTTACCACTGCAACAAAAAGAATAAAATACCTAGGAATCAACCTACCCAGGGAGACAAAAGACCTGTATGCAGAAAACTATAAGATACTGATGAAAGAAATTAAAGATGATACCAACAGATGGAGAGATATACCATGTTCTTGGATTGGAAGAATCAATATTGTGAAAATGACTATACTACCCACAGCAATCTACAGATTCAATGCAATCCTTATCAAATTACCAATGGCATTTTTTACAGAACTAGAACAAAAAAATCTTAAAATTTGTATGGAGACACAAAAGACCCCAAATAGCCAAAGCAGTCTTGAGGGAAAAAAACGGAGCTGGAGGAATCAGGCTCCTTGACTTCAGACTATACTACAAAGCTACAGTAATCAAGACAATATGGTACTGGCACAAAAACAGAAACATAGATCAATGGAACAAGATAGAAAGCCCAGAGATAAACTCACACACCTATGGTCAACTAATCTATGACAAAGGAGGCAAGGATATACAATGGAGAAAAGACAGTCTCTTCAATAAGTGGTGCTGGGAAAACTGGACAGCTACATGTAAAAGAATGAAATTAGAACCATACACAAATATAAACTCAAAATGGATTTGAGACCTAAAAGTAAGACCGGGCACTATAAAACTCTTAGAGGAAAACATAGGAAGAACACTCTTTGACATAAGTCACAGCAAGATCTTTTTTGATCCACCTCCTAGAGTAATGTAAATAAAAACAAAACTAAACAAATGGGACCTAATGAAACTTCAAAGCTTTTGTACAGCAAAGGAAACCATAAACAAGACAAAAAGACAACCCTCAGAATGGGAGAAAATATTTGCAAACGAATCAACAGAGAAAGGATTAATCTCCAAAATATATAAATAACTCATGCAGCTGAATATTAAAAAAACAAACAACCCAATCCAAAAATGGGTAGAAGACCTAAATAGACATTTCTCCAAAGAAGACATACAGATGGCCAAGAAGCACATGAAAAGCTGCTCAGCATCACTAATTATTAGAGAAATGTAAATCAAAACTACAATGAGATATCACCTCACACCAGTTAGACTGGGCATCATCAGAAAATCTACAAACAACAAATGCTGGAGAGGGTGTGGAGAAAAGGATACCCTCTTGCACTGTTGGTGGGAATGTAAATTGATACAGCCACTATGAAGAACAGTATGGAGGTTCCTTAAAAAACTAAAAATAGAATTACCATATCATCCAGCCATTCCACTACAGAGGAAACGATAATTCAAAAAGACACATGCACCCCAATGTTTATTGCAGCACTATTTACAATAGCCAGGTCATGGAAGCAACCTAAATGCCCATCGACAGACGAATGGATAAAGAAGATGTGTTACATATATATAATGGAATATTACTCGGCCATAAAAAGGAACGAAATTGGGTCATTTGTTGAGACATGGATGGATCTAGAGACTGTCATACAGAGTGAAGTAAGTCAGAAAGAAAAACAAATATCGTATATTAACGCATATATGTGGAACCTAGAAAAATGGTACGGATGAACTGGTTTGCAGGGCAGAAATTGAGACACAGATGTAGAGAGCAAACGTATGGACACCAAGGGGGGAAAACGGGTGTGGTGGTGGTGGTGTGATGAATTGGGCGATTGGGATTGACATGTATACACATCAGTGTATGTGTATACACTGATGTGTATAAAATTGATGACTAATAAGAACCTGCTGTATAAAAAAAAAAAGAACTCATACAAATTGGTAAGACAATTTCCTAATATAAAATTAGGCAAAGGGCTTGAGTAGACAGATGAGAAGAGAAATGCAACTAGTCAAAAATATGAAAAAATAACCAAATAAATAATCAAATTCGAACCGACATTGTATCACTTCTTATCAGATTGAGCATGAGAGGTTGCAGGCGTTTTCACATACTGTTGTTAAAAAATTTGTACAGTCTTAAGGGAAATTTGGTACTATGCAAATGTACCTATTAGTGATTTTAATTTTAGTGATTTATTATTATGAAATAATAGAACAAGTAAATAAAAATGAATGCTACAATGTTCATTGAAGTTTTTTTGTATTAGCGAATATAGTCCACAGATTAGTTATAAAATATCCAGTCAAGTAGTAGCCTTTCAAAATGATGATATAGACTTTATATCCTTTTTTTAATTAAAAAAACTTTTATTGGGATATACCTGACATACGGCATTATATTAGTTTCAGGTGTACAACACAATGATTTGATATTTCTATATACTGTGAAATAATCTCCATAATAAGTTAACATTCATCATCACATATAGCTGCAGTTCTTTTCTTATGATGAGAACTTTTAAGATCTCTCTTACCAACTTTCAAATATAAAATACAGTATTATTGACTATAGTCACCATGTTGTACATTTCAACCCAAGAATTTATTTATTTATAACCAGAGGTTTGTACCTTTTGGCCACCTTCACCCATTTTGTCCACCTCCACCCCTGAGACTGGCAACCACCAATCTGTTCCCTGTATCTGAGTTCACTTGTTTTTTTTTAGATTCCACAAAAAAGTGAGGTCATATGGTATTTGTCTTTCTCTGTCTGACATTTCACGTAGCATAATGCCCTCAGGGTCCACCATGTTGTCTCAAATGGCAAGATTTCCGTATTTTTTATGGCTGAATATTATTCCATTATCTCTATATATCACATTTTCTTTATCCATTCATCCACTGATGAACTCTTACATTGCTTCCATGTCTTGGCTATTGTGAATAGCGCTGCAGTGAACATGGAGGTACATACATCTTTTCGAGTTAGTATTTTTGTTTCCTTCAGATAAATATCCAAAAGTGGAATTGCTGGATCATATGGTAGTTTTATTTTTAATTGTTTTGAAGAAACTCCATAATGTTTTCCATAGTGGCTGCACCATTTTACATTCCCACCAACAGTGCACAAGGATTCCCTTTTCTCCACATTCTCACCAGCACTTATTTCTTGTCTTTTTGATAATAGCTGTTCTAACAGGTGATATTTCATTGTGGTTTTGATTTGCATTTCCCTGATGACTAGTGATGTTGAGCACCTTTTCATGTGCCTTTTGGCCATCTGTATGTCTTCCTTTGAAAAATGTCTATTCATATCCTCTGCCCATTTTTTATTTGGAATGTTGGGCATTTTGCTTTTTGTTTGTTTGTTTGTCTGGCTGCATTGGGTCTTCATTGCTGTGCGCAGGCTTTCTCTAGTTGCAGCGAGTGGGGGCCACTTCTCATTGTGGTGCACGGGATTCTCAGTGTGGTGGCTTCTCTTGTTGCAGAGCACAGGCTCCAGGCGTACGGGCTGAGTAGTTGTGGCTTACAGGCTTCAGAGCTCAGGCTCAGTAGTTGTGGAGCACGGGCTTATTTGCTCCATGGCATGTGGGACCCTCCCGGACCAGAGATCAAACCTGTGTCCCCTGCATTGGCAGGCAGATTCTTAACCACTGCACCACCAGGGAAGCCCCATTTTTGCTATTGAGTTGTATGAGTTCTTTATGCATTTTGAATATTAACTTCTTATCAGATATTTGATTTGCAAATATTTTCTCACATTTGGTAGGTTGCCTTTTCATTTTGTCAGTTGTTTCTTCTGCTGTGTAGAAGCTTTCTAGTTCGATGTTGTCCCACTTGTTTATTTTTGCTTTTGTTATATTTGCTTTTGGTGTCAAATCCAAAAAATCATCGCCAAGACTGATGTCAAGGAATTTACCCCACCTATGTCTTCTTTTAGGAGTTTTGTGGTTTCAGATCTATGTTCAAATGTTTAATCCATTTTGAGGTAATTTTCGTTTATAATATAAATCGTGGTCTCAACCACATTCATTACACCACCACACAACTTGCAATAGATTTGGCAATAGCAATCCCTTTATGAGCAGGAACTGTAATTATGCTTCCACCATAAAACAAAAGCATCTCTAGCCCACTTTCTACCACAAGGAACACCAATTTCTCTTTTCCCTGTGCTAGTAATTATTGAAACTGTTGGCTTATTTGTCCAACCAATGGCCCTAGCTGTATGACTAATGACTAATATCACAGCTGGCCATCTATTAATTTATTTAATTGAAGGGGCAACCCTGGCCCTAATAAGCATTATCCCTACCACAGCCTTCATTACATTTGTTATTCTCATTCTGCTCAACGATCCTTGAATTTGCAGCAGCCCTTATTCAAGCTTACATATGCACCCTGCTAGTAAGCCTCTGCTTACACAATGACACATAATGACCCACCAAACCCATGCATTCCATATAGTAAATCCCAGCCCCTGACCTCTTACAGGAGCCCTCTCAGCCCCTCACAGAGCATCTGGTCTAGTCATATGATTCCATTTAAACTCAACATTTTTATTACCCTTGGGCTTATTAACCAACATCCTAACAATGTATCAATGATGACATCATCCAAAAAAGTTTCATTACTTGTATTTATCACATTCTAACTTCCCCAACTAAACACACAGAAAAATCAAGTCCTTACAAATGTGGATTTGACACTATAGGATCAGCATGCCTACGCTTTTTCATAAAATTTTTCACAGTGTCCATTATGGTTCTCCTCTTTGACCTAGAAATGATCCTTCTGCCCCTACCTTCAGCGTCCCAAACAAACAATCTAATAACAATACTCATTATAGCACTACTCCTAGCAATACGTTTAGCCTACAAGCGGACTCAAAAGGGGTTAGAGTGGACCAAATATGATAGTTTAAATTAAAGCAAAGTATTTTGGCTCATTAAATTATGATTAAATTCATAATTATCAAGTTCCTTTTGTCTACGTAAATATTCTAGCATTTACAGTTTCCCTTAGGGAGTATTAATATACCAATTCCACTTAATATCCTCCCTACTATTTCTGGAAGGAATAATATCATTATTCATTATGGCAACCCTAGACATCCATTTCCCTCTAGCTAGCATAAGACCCATCATCTTACCAGTTTTCACAGCCTGCAAAGCCGCACTAGGATTATCCCTGCTAGTAATAGTATCAAACAGCTATGATATTGATTATGTACAAGATCTCAACCTTCTCCAATTTTAAAAATTATTATGCCACCTATTATATTAATACCACTAATATGATTATTAAAAATATATAATTTGAATTAATACCACCACTTTCAGTTTACTAGTTTTATTAGCATATTCCTTCTTAACCAATTTAATGACAACAGCCTTAACTTTTCATTAATCTTCTCTGATTCTCTATCAGCACTTTTACTTTGACATGACTCATCACTAATACTCATAGCCAGCCAATTCCTCCTATCTAAAGAATCACTAGCTCAAATCACTGCCTCTATATATCCCTATACTATTTATGCTACAGATATTCCTAATTATAACTTTCACTGCCACAGGATTGATTTGATTCTATTCTTATTCGAAAAAACACTAGTCCCAGCATTAATTACTCTCTCTCGCTGAGGAAACCAAACAGAACTACTCACTGCAGGAATTTACTTTTTATTTTACGCACTAGTATGATCTCTTCCACTTCTAGTTGCTCTAGTATATATCCAAAATATTATAGGTTCATTAAACTTTGTAATAATCCAGTACTGAGCCCAAACAATACCTAACTCTTGATTCAATATTTTCCTCTGATTAGCATGCATGATAGCTTTTACAGTAAAAAGTGCCCCTCTACAGATTACACCTCTGATGGTCAAAGGGGCATGTAGAATTCCCACTTCCAGATCTGTAGTTCTTGCAGCTGTACTACTCAAACTTGGTGGCTATGGTATACTACAAATCACAATAATCCTAAACCCCTTAAACTACATAGTGGATCCATCCCTTATATTATCCTTATGAGGAATAATTATAACCAGCTTAATCTGTTTGCACCAAACAGACTTAAAATCACTCATCAGATACTCCTCCGTTAACCACGTGGCACTTGTCATTGTAGCTATCCTCATCCAAACACCTTGAAGTTTTGTAGAGGCTACCACCCTAATAATTGCCCATGGCCTCACACCATTTTTACTATCTGACATCTTTTCATGTGCTTGTGGACCATGTGTATGTCTCATCTGGAGAAAGGTCTATTCAAGTCCTTTGTCCATTTAAAAAATTGGCTTCTTTGTCTTTTTGTTGATGAGTTGTAAAAGTTCTTGATATATTCTGGATAACAGACTTTTACCAGATCTATTAAAATGTGCAAATATTTTCTTCCATTCTGTGGGCTTTCTTCCACTTTCTGGATAGTGTCTTTTGATGCACAAAAGTTTTTAATTTTGAGAAAATCCAATTTATCTATTTTTTTCTTTCATTGCCTGTGCCTTGGTGTCAGATCTAAGAAACCATTGCTAAATCCAAGGTCATGAAGATTTATCCCCATGTTTTCTTCTAGAGTTTATACAGTCATTCCTCGGTATCCATGAAGGAATGGTTCCAGGACTGCCCTGTGGATACCAAAATTCACAGATGGTCAAGTCCCTTATATAAAATAGCATAATATTTGCATATATCCTACACACATATTCCCATATACTTTAAATCATCTCAAGATTACTTATAATACCTAATACAATGTAAATGTTATATAAATAGTTGTAAATATGTTGTAAATGCTACGTAAATAGTTACCAGCAAGGCAAATTCAAGTTTTTCATTTTGTAACCTTCTAGAATTATTTTTTGGAATATTTTTGATCCACAATTGGTTGAATTTGTGGATGCAGAACCCACATATATGGAGGGCTGACTAAGCCTTTTGTCTATTTTGAGTTAATTTTTGTATGTGGTATGAGGTAAGAGTCCAATTTCATCCCTCGGTACATAGATAGCCAGTTGCCTAGCACCATCTGTTGACAACATCATTCTTTCCCCAGTTTAATGTTTTCCACCCTTGTCAAAAGTCAATTGACTATAGATGGATGTGTTTATTTCTCAGTTTTCCATTCAATTCCACTGATCTATATGTATATCTCTATGCCGCTATCACAATGTTTTATTTACTGTTGCTGTGTACTAACATGTGAAATTGGGAAGCGTGAGCCTCCAACTTTGATTTTTGAGATTGTTTTGGCTCTTTGGGGTCCCTTGAAATTTCATATGAATGTTCATATGAATGTTCATATGAAATTTCATATGAATGTTCATATGAATGTTCATATGAATGTAGGATAAGCTTGTGTATTTCTTCCCAAAAGCCTTCAGGAATTTTCATAGGAATCACATTGAATCTGTAGACCGCATTATGTACTATTACCACCTTAACAATATTAAGTCTTTCCATCACCATGGGATGTCTTCACATTATTTAGGTTTTCTTTCATTCCTTTCAGCTATGTTTTATGATTTTCAGTGTACAGTCTTGCACCTTGATTAAATCTATTCCTAAGTATTTTATTGGTGTTGACATTATTTAAAATGTAACTGTCTTCTTAAATTCCTTTTGAGAATATTCATTGCTAGTACATACAAATAAACAGATTTTTGTGTATTGATATTTTGTCCTCTAACTTTGCTGATATTAGTTGACTAGCTCAAATAATTTTTCTGTTGATTCTTTGGAAACATATATGTAAGATGCTGTCATCTGTGTCTGTGAATAGATATGGTTTTACTTTCTCCTTTCATATGTGGATGCCTTTTATGTTTTTCCTCATTGCTCTGGGTAGAATTTCCAGTACCATATTGTAACAATGGTGAAAGCCAACAACGTGGCCTTGTTCCTGAATTCAGGAATAAACCTTTCAGTCCTCAACATTGAGCATGATATTCCTGTGTGTTTTGTCTAATGCTTTGTATCATATCGAATGAATGTCCTTTTCCTCCTACTTTTGTGTTTATATGATGAAATTGCACTTGCATTTGTTTAAAGCTTTTTCTGCATCAAGTTACATGATCATGCAATAATTGTCATGTATTACACTACATGGTTTTAATTTAATAATCTATAACATCGCTTGGTTCAGTATATTAACAACCTGGAATTTCTGGTGTAGAGACACTTGCTTTTGGTGCATAATCTTTTCAATATGCTGTTGGTTTCATATTTCTATTATTTTGTGAAGGATTCTTACATCTATATTTAGAAGGAGTGTTGATCTGTAGTTTTCTTTTTATAATGTCTTTGTATGATTTGATTAGATTGGGGTTGGTGTCAGTGGTTCAGAGCAGGGGTCCCCAACCCGCGGGCCACGGACTGCTACTGGTCTGCTGCCTGTTAGGAACCGGCTGCACAGCAGGAGGTGAGCGGCAGGTAAGCAAGCCAGGCTTCATCTGCCTCTTGCCATTGCTCCCCAGTGCTTGCATTACCGCCTGAACCATCCTCCCCCCCGCCCCCCTTCCCCTTCCCGTCCATGGAAAAATTGTCTTCCACGAAACTGGTCCCTGGTGCCAGAAAGGTTAGGAACAGCTGGTTTAGCAGACTAAGGCTAGGGCTGGGGCTGGTATGGGAGCTGACCTGGGGCTGGGTTAAGGTTAGAGTTTATGGTTATAGTATATGGTTTATAATTTATGGTTTATATTTTAGTTATGGTTATAGTTAATGGTTATGGTTGATGGCTTATGGATGTGGTTTCTGGTTATGTATATTGTTTCTGGTTATAAATTATGGTTTGTGGTTCTGATTTCAGTTTCTGGTTATAATTTATGGATTATGGTTCTGGTTTCAATTTCTGGTTATGGTTATGGTTTATGACTATAGCTATATGGTTATATGACTTTATGGCTTTTTGGTTAAGGTCAAGTTAGGGTTTATAGTACAGGTAAGGTTATAGGTATGAGCCAGGGATTAGGTTTGGGGTTTGGGTTTGGGTGGAGGGCCTGGGTTACGAGTTAGGGTTAGGGTTTTTCTTTGTAAATCTGCCTAAAGCTTTGTCAATTTTGTTTATCTTTGCCAAAAAAAAAAGCTCTTAGTTTTATTGATCTTTTTGTGGTCTTTTTAGTCTCTATTTCATTTATTTCTGCTTTTTTTGCGGTACGCAGGCCTCTCACTGCTGTGGCCTCTCCCGTCGCGGAGCACAGGCTCCAGATGCGCAGGTTCAGCAGCCATGGCTCACGGAACCAGCCGCTCCGCGGCATGTGGGATCCTCCCGGACCGGGGCACGGACCCGCGTCACCCGCATCGGCAGGCGGACTCTCAACCACTGCACCACCAGGGAAGCCCTCATTTATTCTTTTTCTAGTTTCTTGAGGTGTAAAGTTAGGTAGTTTATAGATCTTTTTTGTTTCTTGATGTAGGCATTTATCGCTGTGAAATTCTGTCTTACAGCCTCTTTTGCCTTATCCCATAAGTTTTCGTATATTTTATATTTCCATTTTCATTTGTCTCGAGATATTTTTTTGATTTCTTCTTTGACCTGTTGGTTGTCCAGTAGCATGTTGTTTAAGCCCCACATGTTTGTGAATTTTCTAGTGTTTTTCTTGTAACTGTATTCTAGTTTCATACCATTGTTGGTATGAATCATATCAAGCATCCGAAAAGATGCTTGATATGATTCCAGTTTTCTTAAATTTATTAAGATTTGTTCTGTGG
Source organism: Aethalodelphis obliquidens (assembly GCF_003676395.1). Classification (NCBI taxonomy): domain Eukaryota; kingdom Metazoa; phylum Chordata; class Mammalia; order Artiodactyla; family Delphinidae; genus Aethalodelphis; species Aethalodelphis obliquidens. The sequence goes on from NW_020837980.1 coordinate 8,025,478, forward strand.
CCTAACATATGATCTACCCTGGAGAATGTTCCATGTGCACTTGAGAAAGAAGGGTATTCTGTTGCTTTTGGATGAAATATTCTGTACATGTCTGTTAAGTCTATCTTGTCTAATGTGTTGTTTAAGGCCAATGTTTTCTTACTGGTTTCTGTCTGGATGATCTATCCATTGATGAAAGTAGGGTGTTAAAGTCTCCTACTACTATTGTATTGCTTTCTGTTTCTCCCTTTATGTCTGTTTGCTATATGTATTAGGTGCTCCTATGTTGGGTGTGTGAATATTTACAAATGTTATATTCTTTTATTAGATTAACTCCTTTATCATTATGTAATGACCTTCTTTGTCTTTTATTACACCCTTTTTCTTAAAGTCTATTTTTGGTGATAAAAGTATAGCTGCCCCAGCTTTTTTTTGGTTTCTGTTTGCATAGAATATCCCTTTTTATCCTTTCACTTGCAGTCTGTGTGTGTCTTTATATTTAAAGTGAGTCTCTTACAGGCAGCACATTGCTGGGTCTTGTGTTTTTATCCATTCAGCCAGTCTGTGTCTTTTGATTGGAGAATTTACCCCATGTACATTTAAGGTATTTATTGATAGGTATATACCTACTGCCATTGTGGTCATTGTTTTCTGGATGTTTTGTAATTCCTCTGTTCCTTTCTTCTTTTCTTGTTCTCTTTCTTTGCAATTTGATGATTTTCTGTACTGGTATGCTTAGATTCTTTTATCTTTGTCTTTTGTGTATTTACAATAGGTTTTTTGCTTTGTGGTTACCACGAGACTTACATAAAACAACTTATATTTATAACAATCTATTTTAAATTGATAGCAATTTAAGTTTGAATGTATTCTAAAGCTCTACACTTTTACCCCCCACCACGTTTTATGTTTTTGATGTCATAATTTACATATTTTTATCTTGTGTTATTCTCAACAAAATATTGTAGTTATATTTATTTTTACTACTTTGTCTTTTAACATTCATACTAGCTTTATAAGTGATTAACCCACCATTTTTACAACATTATTCTGAATTTTACATATATTTTTCTTTATACTTTCATATGTTTTCCTGTTACTAATTAGCACCCTTTCATTTCAGTTTAAAGAAGTCCCTTTAACATTTCTTGTAAGACTGGTCTAGTGATGATGAACTCCTTTAGCTTTTGCTTGTCTGGAAAACTCTTTTTCTGTTCTTCAATTCTGTATGAAAACACTGACGGGTAGAGTATTCTTGCTTCGGTTTTTGTGTTTGTTTGTTTTTTTTTCTTTTAGCTTATTGAATACATTATGCCACTCCCTTCTGGCCTGTAAATTTTCTGCTGAAAAATATACTGGTAATCTTATGGGGGTTCCCTTGTATGTAAAAAGCTGCTTTTCTCCTGATGTTTTTTAAGATTCTTCCTTGTCTTTAACTTTTGACACTTTAATTATAAAATGTCTTCGTGTGGGTTTCTTTGAATTTATCTTTTTTGGTACTCTCTGAGCTTCCTGGATCTGAATGTCTGTTTCCTTCCCCAGGTTGGGAAGTTTTCATCCATTATTTCTTCAAATAAGTTTTCTGCCCCCTTGTCTCTCTCTTCTCCTTCTGGGACCCCCGTAATGCAAATGTTGGTCTGCTTGATGTTGTTCCATAGGTCTCTTAAGCTATCTTTCATTTTTCTTTTTGCTTGGGTGAGTTCTACTGCCTTGTCTGTGAGTTCTCAGATCGTTTTGTCTAGCTTTATCTAATCTGCTATTGAATTTCTCTATTGTACTTTTCAGTTCAGTTATTGTATTCTTTGGCTCTGTGACTTCTATTTGGTACTTTCTTATATTTTATCTTTGTTGAAATTCTCAGTATGTTCCTTTATTCTTCTCCTAGGCTCAGTTAGCATCTCTACAACCATTGTTCTGAGATCTTTATCAGGTAAATCACTCATCTGTTTCACTAAGGTCTTTTTCTGAGGTTTTATCTTGTTCTTTTGTTTGGAATATATTCGTCTGTTTCTTCACTTTTCTTGACTCTCTGTATTGGTTAGATAAAACAGCCACCTCTCCCAGTATTGAAGGAGTAGTCTAGTGTAGGAGATGAAATATATCCTTCAACACTACCTTGGTTGTCTCTCAATTCTTTGTGATTGTCCAAGCACCTACTTTATTTTTAGTGGCTCCCAATTGTTGAGGCTGTGCCAAGACCTGTCAGTGTCCCAAAAGGAAGGAGGAGCTCAGTGAACACCTAGGTCCAGGCTGATTGGAAGCCAGACCTTCAAGCAACAAATTTTAAAGTGTACAAGTATGCATCTTTCAGGGGAGGACTGGGAGATAGTCTTCTGGGATCTTCTGCTCCCTCTGAGCTGAGCCTTGAGGTGATAGCCAGTTAAGAACTGTTTCTTTCTTTGCTACCATCCTGTTGAACTCATGAATACAAGCTCTGCTGGCCACCAGAACCAGGCAATCAAGGGCCAGGCCCTGGGCAGCAGCCAGCAAAACCAGGGTACCAAATGTAGAAACCAGGGCACCAGACACATGTAGAAGCTTCCCCTGGGAAACACTGGTGCTCAAGAGTGATAGTGCCTTCCTTCTGAGGTCTCTAGGGAGGATTACAGTGGGCCCTTAGATGTGTGTTCAGTTAGAAGCCTACCCCTCAAGCCACAGCTATGAAGATAAACTAATAGGCCTCTTTCACAGAAAGACTGAGCTCCTGGGTGTGTCGCCTCTCTGCTGTGCCTTGGGGGTGGTAGCCAGTTAAGAGCTCTTTCTTCATTTGTTTCAGTCCCTGGGACCTGTGAATGTGAGCCCCACCGGCCACCAGAGACAGGTGAGCAAGAGGTGTCCGCTGGGTGATACAAGCTCCTTTTTGGGAGATCCTGGTGATCTGGACCAAAATAGGAGAGCACAAAGATATGGTACCTGCTGGCCTCTTGTTTTTGGAGAGTAATTCAGTAGGCCCCCTAGCTGTGTGTTAAATAGTAGATGCCTACCCCTCAGGCCTACGCTTTAAGATAATCAAATAAGCCTCTTTCACAGAAAGTCGGGTTGCTTTTCAGTTGGCCACCTCTGCCCTGGGCCCTGGGGCAGGTGAGTCTGCACACAGGGGCCTTTTAAAAACTTCTTCTCAGTTTGCATAGCCTTCTGGGTCTGGTGGAAGCAAGCCCTCTTGACTTTCAGAGCTAGATGTTTTGGGGGCTAGTTTCTCAGGTGCAAGTCTTAAAAGTTGAGGCCTGACGTGCAGTTCAAACTCTTTGTTCCTTGGGGAGAAGCTCATGTTTGTAAGTTCCCTCCTGATTGTGATTTGCTGTACAGGGGCGGGTTTATGGCGAGATTGTGTCCCAGCCTCTCCTACCTGCTTCTGTATGGGCTTTTTCCCATTCACCCGATGTGTAGGAGTCACTCAGCTAGTTTTCGGGGTTTTTTCAGAGAAAATTGTTCCGTATGCAGCTGTAGATTGAGTGTGTTTGTGGGAGGAGGTGGCTTCGGGATATTCCTACATCGCCATCTTGGACTAGAACGTATATACTTTTATATGGGAAAATACCTAAGATGCATTGTTAAGATTTTTTTTCAAGATACAAAACTATATTTGCAATAGGGTTCTGTTTTTGTAAGGGAAAAAAAATACTTATTTGTGAAATCGTAGAAAACAATCTGGCAGCCTGCTTATCCCAACAGTGGCTATCTTGGAGCGGCGGGGAGGGAGTGTGAGAAGGATGGGATGATGATATACTATCAGTGATATTTTATTCTCTTTACAGTTCTATATTGTTTGAATTTTCAATAAATATTCTGTCCTTGTGAAATTCCCTTCCTCCCGTCATCCTCATCCACTTTGCCTAACATCTACTTGTCTTTTAAGACTTAACCTTTGTTGACAAAAATTCAATTAACAATCAAGTTAAGAAGAAAAAATAGAATTTTATTTGAGCCAAACTGAGAATTATAACCTGGGAGACAGACTCTCAGAAGGTCTGAGAACTGTTCCACTTGTTAGAAGTCGAAGGCACAGTCATATACATTTTCAAGACAAAGGATTGTACATCAAAATCACACACTGACATTTTACATAAAGTTCACCAAAGATACATAATCCAGGTAAGCATGTACAAAGTGAGCAGTAAATCACTGTGACCCCTTACAGAGTTGTGAAAGGATGCTAATCTGAGAAGTTACTTTGCTGACATCAGAAGAAAGGATAAAAACATTGATCTTTGTGGCAGGCGTTCCCACCTTTGAGGATGTCTGGCTAATGTATAACTCAGATGCACATTGTACATTAGGGAGGGCCCAATACAGGCAGGGAATATGTTATGCTTAAATTTTCTTGTCCTGCTTTAAAATATAAATTTTATTTTATCACTTTCAATTTTACCTCCACAAAGTTCTCCCCTTATTTTCAGGCTAAATTAGATGTATCTCTACTATGCTTTTATCATTCTGTTTAATTATTAAAATTCTTAATTTAAACACTAAATTATGATCTCGAGGACGAGGATAAGGATATTCATATTTAGGATATGAATCATATTTAGGAGGGTAAGGATAGATTTCATATTTACAGTAAGCACAGGGCCTGGTACGCGATAGAGTTTCGATAAATGTTTATTGAGTGAATGAAGGAATAAGCGAATGAATGGACGGTTAAGTGATTAAAAGTAGGCCCTAACTTGAGTCTGATTTGTTGTGAACAACCTGTGTAAGAACAATCACTCGTATCAAAGAATTCAACCCGTCCCCACATTAAAATTATCCTGTGTTTTTGAGACACTTAAGACTCTCAGTTACAGTTGGGTGTGCTGGGAACCATTTCTGTCACTTTAGGGAATCTATAAGCTTGTCACTAGGGATTCTTGGGACCCTCTCCTCAGCAGTTGTGCCCTGGGGTGATCTGGCCTAGTACAGGTGGTGATAGGAAGGCTTCACTTCCAACCCCACAGCGGCCTCAGGAGAAGTGTGCTTCTTGCAGTCCGGTTGGAGCTCAGAATGTGAAGCAATATTTATGGGCAGTGGTGAGATTTGTATTCCTTTATAATCACGGCAAAATAGAAACTATCATAACCTTAAATGTCACTCATAACACTGTTTTCTTGGTATGGTAAAATATGGTATACATTTTTTAAACTGGCATATAAATTGATGAAATTTAACTTGTATGTGTATGTGTACATGTGTTTGTGTGAGTGTATGTAAATTAGGGACTACCTGTAGGATCAGTAGGCAAATTTACTGTGTTTTGGCTTTAGAGGAAGAGATTTCTCTATTTTTAAAATTTTTTCTTTAGGATAAGCTGCTTATTTTTATAATTTTATGTTGGCATATTGTAATATAATATTACATTTCTTATATCTTTTTAATACATTTGGAGGCTGATTGCAAGGCAAATATTAGTATAATAATGTAGGAATCTATGGCCCAAAATACTTTAATTATGCTTGATATGTGATGTGATTACAAATACCAAGTATTTAGTACTTTGTTAGTTTAAAAATTAAATCTCTTAGGTTTAGAAGATGGTCCAAATTGTCTTCCTTTTTCATGGGTCTATTAAGAATTTTGCCACTAGAGGGCTCTTAATACCATATTTTAGTTCATTTAAATGTGTAATAATAATATTTACAATAATGTCAGTATTGGCTAATACTGTCTTTCCAATTAATATATCTTAGAAAATATTTCAAAAATTCTAACATAAGTGTAGCAAAATATGAGAAATGTTGCTTTTTAGAAATAATAATTATCTTCAGAAATAGTTTGGTGATCTAAGGGGCATGCATGATATAATGGACCTTTGAACTTTTTAAAGTTCAAGTTAAAACTAGTCTTTGTCGGGCTTCCCTGGTGGCGCAGTGGTTAAGAATCCACCTGCCAATGCAGGGGACATGGGTTCAAGGCCTGGTCCGGGAAGATCCTACATGTTGCAGAGTTAACTAAGCCCATGCGCCACAACTACTGAGCCTGCACTCTAGAGCCCATGAGCTACAACTACTGAGCCCGCGTGCCTAGAGCCCGTGCTCCGCAACAAGAGAAGCCATTGCAACGAGGAGCCTGCGCACCACAAGGAAAGTAGCCCCAACTCGCTGCAACTAGAGAAAGCCCCGCACAGCAACACAGACCCAGTGCAGCCAAAAATAAATAAATAAGCAGATACCAGATTTAACATAAATATGAGTATATATGTATTATATATTTAATATAAATATGAGTATATATAATATATAAAACATATATATGAAATATAAAATTTACTAAGTGCCTTTTATGAGGAATTTGACATGCTTGTGGATAAGTGTAACAGTTACCGCACGTTTTGATGTGTGCAATGAGAGATATTAGGCATGGGAGTTAAGAGATCAAAATGAATTTAAAAAAAAAAAAAATACCAGAATGAACAGACCGGAAGTCTTCTCTGATGAGGTAACCTTTGAGCTAAATCTTTTGATAGGCATGGAGGAGTTGAGATGGGAAGGAAAGGAAATTGTTCTGCTCAGAGGGAAAAGTGTGGAGGCATGAAATAAATAGCCTTAGAGATTCAGGGACTTCTTGGCATCATCATGGATAAATTAAAAATCTATGAGGATAACCCTCGTGCAAAACCTAGCTTAAGCATTCATCACCCTTTAACTTCCTACAGACTTACTTCAGCCTGTGTCCCCGGTCATACCCTGGACCTTGTTCTTATTTCTTTACTCATTCAGCAAATATTTATTGAATGCCTACCTCTATATGCCAGGCACTGTTCTGGCCCTCACAGGGCAGTGGTAAAGGACCAATGAGATTCCTGCTCTCGCAATTTACTTGCAAGTCAGGAGAAACCAACAATAAATAAGAAAAAACTGGAAAATAGCAGATACTAATAAATGGCATGCACAGAATTAATCAGGGTGGTAACTAGATTGGGTGTTTAGGGAGGGCTTGTATGATGAATTATTATTTAAGCTGAAACCCAAATGACCAGAAGGAATCAGCTATGTAATTATTAGGGTAGAAATATTCTGATTTGAGGGTAAAATTACTGCAAAGGTCATAAGACAGGAGTGAAGCCCAGGAAGAAGGCCAGTGGACTGACGTACAGTGGGCAAAGAGGAGAGTGACATGTGATGACGTCAGAGAGAAAAGCAGAAGCGAGGTGAAGCAGGGCTTTGTCGGCCAGAAGAAGAAGTTAAGATTTTATTGTAAATGCAGTAGGAAGGCAGTAGAGGGCTCTAAGTATGAGAATGGCATGATTTATCACCTTGAAAGGTTATTCTGGCCATTACATAGATAAAAAAATTGTGAGAGGCCAGAGTAGTAGCATGGTATTGAGTTCAGTAGTACTAGAAAGGCATGAGAAGTCATGGTGGCTTGGACAAAGGTGGTAGTAAGAGACATGGAAAGCTGGATATGTTTGGGAGGCAAAATAAACAAATCCGGCTGAGTTTTGATTTGGGGAATTAAGAAGATGGTAGCGCAATTTACTGAGATGGACAAGTATGGGCTGAATTGGTTGAGAGTGACAGAAACCAGAGGATTTTGGTGGGGACATGGTAAGTGTGGAACACACAAATGGAAATGTCAAGTAGGCAAACGTGAATCTGGAGTTCTGAGGAAAATCAGATCCAGCCACCGTGTGTGTGTAGACTGTGTCTTTCCAGGGCTGAGCAGCACAGTGTGTGTGGTCTGAAGATCATCACTAGCATGGATTTGGGAACCACCGGCCTATAGATGGTATTAAAGCCACAGGAATGAATGAGGCTTCGGCCCACTCGGGGTAATCATTCGTATCTTTTGTACAAAATGAAGCATACGATGCTGAATTTTCAAAGGTCATCTTCAATTCCTTATCAAGAGCCAATTCCAACACTTTATTCTGAAGCTGTAGTTAAATTATCTTTTGATGATGAAAACATTGGATTTCAGATCAATGAACTTCCTTTGTGGAGATATTCTCTTGACGGACAGTAAAATTCAAGACATTCTATCAAATGTGTACAGTATTCAGTACTGACATTTTGCAGATGTCCAATATCAAGATCACCTATTTCATTGATAATTTTTTAAATTTATTTATTTATGGCTGTGTTGGGTCTTCGTTTCTGTGCGAGGGCTTTCTCTAGTTGTGGCCAGCGGGGGCCACTCTTCATCGCGGTGCATGGGCCTCTCACTATCACGGCCTCTCTTGTTGCGGAGCACAGGCTCCAGACGCGCAGGCTCAGTAATGGTGGCTCACGGGCCTAGTTGCTCCGCGGCATGTGGGATCGTCCCAGACCAGGGCGCGAACCCGTGTCCCCTGCATTGGCAGGCAGACTCCCAACCACTGCGCCACCAGGGAAGCCCCATTGATAATTATTGATATCAAGTCTCCCATGTTCTCTTCTAATATTTTCATGATTTTTGTGGCTTTTGATTGGTTTAGTTATGCCTTCACATTTAAATCTTTTATCCATCTGGAATTTATTTTAGTGTAAAATGGGGAGAATCTAAATTTATTTTATTTCAAATCTTAGCCAGCTGTCTCAAAACACTTACCATATAAACCTAGGCTTTTTCTATTGATCTGAAATGCCATATGCTAAATTCCCAAGTGGATCCTGAGATCTGTTTCTGGAATTTCTAGTCTGTTTCCATGATCTTATTCATGACCCAGGTTATGTTTTTATATCAAATTCAAATTACACATATATTAAAAGAATTTCCACACTACAATAACTGCACATTAATCAAGTTACGATGAAAAATTGCTTGTGTTCTGTGAAGTTCTTCCCTGTTATAAGCCAATTCCTATACCTGTTGAACCAAGGTGTCATTGAAAAGTTATACTTTAACTACCTTCTCTGCTTCATACTCTGTCAACATTTCCAGGCAAACAGTTTTAAGAAATGTTATTTTTTAGATAGATTTATTATAAATCTATAAATTTAGTGCAATTCAAATAAAAATTCCAGTTGGTAACTGTTGAGACTTGAAAAAACACTATTAAAATTTAGCTAGAAGAAAATAAATACATGGAAAAATTTCTAAAACAATTATGATGAAAGAGGACTTTTCATTAGCAGATATAAACATGATATCAGTATGAAGAAAGAAGTATTTTTTTTCGGTTACATTGCCAACAAACACAAGGAGTTTTAGAATGTATAAAACTATGAAGGCTTATAGTATCAATAAATGTGGTTTGAAGTTTAATTATTGTGCAGGAGTATGTTCTAGCTGCAATGACAGGAAAACATTCTAGAATAGTTATTAAGATTAAGGAACTTGCATCAGAATGTAAATTGACCCATTGCTTCCTTCCTCCAGAAGTCTAACTTCAAGAAGAGTCAATTGAACTAAAAAGTAACATAGAATTATAAAACTTATGAATTATATAAAGGCAATGTGTTGACTTAAATACAAGGTTATTCTCTTATGTGATAATACGGACACTGATAAATTCTTGTTGTTGCATACTGAAGTACTGTGGTTATTAAGGGGAACGTTCTGTTGAGAAAGTCTAAATTCTTGGACTCCCTGCAAGGTAGAAAACCAGTTTGATCTACATGCTGAAGAATTCTCAACTCTTTGAAGATGTGAATTGGAAAGGCTGACTCACTTGTTGGTTTGATATCTTTGATATTATTGTTGGAGAAAATCCTTCCTGTAAGAAAGAAATGCAACTGGCTTTTTAATGGTAGATAATATCAAAGGCTGCCTAGATGTTCCATGGGCACCTCAAATGGAACATATCCACAATCAAATTCACTACATTTTTTCCCCAAACCTATTCTTCCTTTTCTTTTCTTGGTAATTGTTACCACCATCCATCTTATTACCTAAGCCAAGCATCTGTAAATCAGTCTTTGCCTGTCCGTTGCCTTACTTCTATATCCGGTTGCCATCCAAGTTATGTTGATTTACTTCCTTATCATCTCTCACACATGCTCCTTCTAATGGTCCTGATTGCTTCTATCTTGAGTTAGGCCCTGATCCTCTTACCTTGGACTTCCTACTCTTTACAAAGCAATACATTCATCAGGTGGGCACCAGAATACTCTTTCCAAATGCAGATTTCTTCATGTTACTTTCCTAGTAAAAATCTTTTTTGGGCCCTCTTTTACCCACAGAGGAAGTTCTGGTCTTTAGAGTGGCATCCAAAGCTCTCCCCAGGCTGGCCTGCCTCTCTCCAGCTTCAAATCTTTACACCCTCCCAGCCTGTCTCATTCCAACCATGCCTGACTACTCAGGGGTGCTTGTAACCCTGTTTTGCTTCATACCTTTCTGCCTTCACTCATTAAAATTCCCTCCCACCATTTTGGGGAAGACCTAATTATCTTTCAAGATTTAGTTCAAACTTTACCACCTTTGGGTAGCGTTTCCTTTTTTCACCACCCACAGACTATTTTTCCCACAGAATTAACTCTTCTTCCTTTCTGTTCTATTGTGGACCCCTTACTACAATACAGCACCCACGAATGGTATTATGCCTATTCGTTTGCCTGCTTTCCTAATAAGACTGGCAGCTCCTTAAGTCAGGGACCTTGTCTTTTCTTTCCTTTTGCTTCCAGCATCTATGGATGCCTGTACAATTTAGGCACTCAATAAAAATTCTTTGAATGAATGAGTTAATAAGTGAGAAGTGTCAGAGGCCTGATGGAAAGAGCTGGCAGAGAATGCATAGTGTTAAAACTGGTCAAGAGGAAGATACAGGGCAATATCGTGATGAGAGTAGGGAAAAGATAATTTACTAAGGGGGACTTGGCTTTGTATGGTGGATGAGGGTGAGAGGCATGGTGGGATGAACTGGCATTAAGCTTCTGACTAGAATTCCGATATAAGGTTCTTTTATTGCTGTAGAAAAGTACAGGTGGTATTTGAGATCAAATGGAGTTTGCTGGATGTGATCCAGTTTGCAAATATTAGCACACACATACCAAATTTTCATAATACTGCATTTATCTAGTACTTTACAGCGTACAAAATTCTTTACTTTTATTATTTTGTTTGACCCTTAGACCAGTCATCTCCCTAAGCTTCAGTTCCCTTCTTTGTAAAATGAAAATAATAGCTATCTCTTAGGATTGTTTACAAGAGGTATAATATGTCTGGCACACAGTTACATACCAAATGGGTCGTTAGATCAGGCATTTGAGGTCCATAATGGTTAAATGACTTGCTCAAGGTCACAAAGGTAAGTTAGTGGCAGATTTAAATATAAATTCCTATGTCCTCTTTTTGTAGTATTCTTTTTACTACACCAGGATGTAATGATATCTTCTACATTACTTGGTCCATAGCATCTTTAATTCCCCTCAGAGGCTCACCCAAAAGCAGGCTTTGGAATTAGTCTATCAGAGAGTTTATTGCCAAAATCAAGCAAAATCTAAAACTTGGCTAAAACCAAAATGCAAATACAAAATTTTTATAGCTTGCATTGCTTCCTAGTCTCTCTATTTTACACTTAGGGGTTTTCAGCAAAGAATCTGAGCAGGCTAGCTCCTGCCCTTGTGAGGTTCTGTGGAGATGGGCTCTCATTTAAATTAATTTTTTAAATATTGTTTTTGAATCCAGTTTTAGGCCAGAGCAAGTGTCCATCTGAGGCCCTGGAATTAAGGTAGCAGAAATCTAGTGGGAACTGGAACAGGAAGAGAGTGAATCTGGGCTGCAGCAGACACTGACGATCACACGCATCTGTCCTTGTGTTCTCTGTAGAGTTCTGTCCAGGAAGAATCTGAAGCCACAAAATATGAACTGGAGATGAAATTATTAAGTGAAACAGTTTCAGCAGGTATTCCTCTAAATTACATTTTTAGAATTTAATTTTATTGGGATTTTTCTGCTTACAAAAGAAATGCAGGGACATTGTTAAAAAAAAAAAAACTAGGATGTTGCAGAAGTATAAAGTGAAAATTCTTCCTCATCCCTCTTCTGATATAACCAATGTTAACAACTTTTAAAAATTTGTGCAATCTCTCTCTCTGTCTCTGTTTCTCTCTCTTTTGGTTTTAAATAAAACCATGGGATCATATCATACAGATGTTTTTGTTGAAAATTACTTTTTTTCACCTAACAGTATTTGTCATTGTACATACATACATAGAACACAATATATATTCTGCTTAAATGAATAATATTCAACAAGATTCTAAGTCAGAGCACATTGGTAACCTTACTTTTTAAAGTATCTGTATAATGTCATCCAATAATGGGACATTATTTAAATCCTTATTAGTAGACAATAAGGTTATTTCTAATTTTTTTTATTATTGCAAGCAGTGTTGCATTGAACATTCTCAAGCACACGTACATGATCAGAAATTTTTCAACACTTCTGTATTCAGTCTTATCCTGGCAAGTAGAAACTGGATATAGTTTTAATATGTCAAAATGATAGTGATGTCTAATTTGAAAATCTTTTGGTTTGAGATTTATATACGTGTTTTCCACTAACTTTATCATTATGCTTCTTTCCCAGTAACTTCTAAGGAATATACTTTTTATATATTTCTTAGCATATTTTTTTATAACAGGCTTCTTGTCTACTTCACTTTTTCCAATACACTTTTGTGTCAGCGGTCAACTAGGTTTATATCTTTATAATTTTTCTGTAATCCTTATGAGATAATTTTCCTGTTAGAAATATGATAATATATTCCATTCATGAAACTGTGTCAATAATACCAAGGTTTCTACATGGTGATCCCCAAATAATATATATCATAAATAGTCTAAATTGGGACACAGTATTCTTTCTGACTTTCTTTTCAGGTAAATGGACTATTAACTAGAAACATTTGAAAATTACTTAAGGTATACATTTTATTGAATGTATACAAGGAAAAGGGGGCAATTGCTTAACTGGAATTTTCTCTGGATATTTCCACTTATTTTCAGTGCCATCTCAGTGTGCTTCCTTTAATGGGAGAGGAAAATTGTAATGATAAATAATAAGACTAACAGTTCCTGAATTTTTACTATGGGCTTGGCACCAGTTCTAAACTCCTTTCTTGTATTAAATCACAGCTCCCCCAAACTGTAGAAGATAGATACTACTATTATATGCATTTGTTGAGGAAGGAACTGAGACTAGAGATGTTAATTAGCATATCTTGTATAAGGTCACACAGCTAGTCAAGGATGGAACCTGTAAGGGTCTGATTTCCTCTTCTTATCTATTACACTCTATTGAAAGAATTTTGGTGAAAGGTGGGAATGATGGTATGTGACATCAGATATCCCCTGATTGTGCACTGAGATTTATGAGATCATAGAATTTCCCTGTAAAATGTCTGAACACAAAGATTATTCAGTCCAGTTTCTTCACTTTCAAACCTCCATCCCTGTTTTTCTATAAGCTGGGCCTATTTTTATTGAAAAAAAAATTAGCTTTCATTTCATATATGGGCCAAAATTTATTTTTTTAACATTTTACTTCTTTCAGATTTTTAGCTCCATAATGTCCAATTTAAAAAAATTAATTTGTCAGTTATTAAATTTTGTGTTAAACCACTTTTGATCTTTTATAATGAAGGTTAGCAGGATATGCCACCCCAAAATCTGTCACTTTGGCATAAGAATTATTTTGAGCTGAAAACAATTAAAAAGATGCAAGAAAAGGTCCTTACCCTCCTCCTATTTGCCTAAAAGCAGGGCATAAACTTTCAAAAGTGTTTTTCCTCCCCTCTCTACTAGGAGGGACAAAGGTTAAAGGTTAATTGCCAGAGACAAGTTTAGACCCTATCAGCCTGGAGAGGGTGCCAGAGGAATTTACATAACAGGCTTTATCTCTGCCCTTGGAAGCCTAAAACTGCTTTCCTTTGTCCTGTTATTTCTCCACAAATTTATTATTCTTTGTAGAAGATGCTATATAAGCCAGAGTTCTAAACCACCTCTTTGAGTTACTAATTTTTCTCAGGGTATCTCCCATGTATACATGAGGTGTACATGTTAATAAACTCCTGCTCATTTTTCTCTTGTTAATCTGTCTTTTATTACAGGAGTCTCGGCCAAGAACTCAGAAGGGTAGCGGGAAAATTATTTTTCCTCCCATACAATAAACCATATTTTTAAAGTTTTTATGTTAATAGTAACACATCCTTATTGTATACAAATTCCTAAAACGTTAGTATATAAAATATAAATGGGGCCCTCCCCTGCACCCTAACATTACGCATGCCTATTCCCACTTTCAAGCTTAGCTTTGTGAATAGTTTTGAATCAACCACATTTTGAAAATGTTTAGCAGCTAAATAAAAACTTCATTTACCAGTATTAGAACATTTTCATTTTCCCGCTAAGAAAATACAGAAATGTTATGATCTGTTTAGAAACTGAACTAATCTGATGAATTTCAGCGCAGTTGTTGCTGTTAGAGAATGCCTCTGAAAAGCCATATTTCTTTGAAGAAAATGAGGTTGATTTATGCCAATTCACAGCTCTGGGTGGAGTGCACCACTTGGATATTTTGGAGCTTCCTCCACAGTGTAAACCGAGGAAGGGCTGGATGATTGTGGAAGTAGGTTAATTCTTGAATCAAAATTTATGAATAAAATAATTTCTCATGCTTTTACTTCATCTCAAACGATCTAAACATCTAATGAATTTAACCCTATTAAGCAAGCACAAAGGAAACGATGTAATTTTAAACTGTCTCGAATGTATACATTTGAATCAGATACTAAAGGAAAGGAATCTGAAATAATATGGATTTTAAAACTAGAATTCATACATGTTAACTTAATTGTAAACCTATAGCACTATGATTATATTGTGCCAATTTGGCCTTAATAATGACAGTCTATTTCAGAGGCTGGCAAGCGTTTTCTGTAAAGGACCAGATGGTAAATATTTTCAGCTTTGTGGGCCATACCAGCTCTGTCACAACTCCTCAACTCTGCCACTGTAACATTAAAACAGTCACATGTAAAGGAACGGGCATCGCTGTGTCCCAGTTAAACTTTATTTACAAAAACTGGTGGTGGGCTGGATTTCGCGGGGACCACAGTTGGTGGACTCTGGTCTAAATCAGTGGTTCCCAGCATGTGGTCCCTTGACCAGAAGCAGCAGAATCACTTGGCATCATCTGGGAATTTGCTAGAAATGCAAATTCATGGGCCCCACCTCAGTCCTACTGAATCAAAAACTCTGGAGGTGAGACTCAGCAGTCTGTGTTTTAGCAAAATACATCCCAAACTTTGAGAACCACTGGTCCGGATCTTTGATATACAAAGTGTGGTCTGTGAACCCGAAGCATCAGCATCACCTGGGAACTTGTTAGAAATGCATAATTTGGTGTTTCACCTCAGATCTACTTCATCTGCATTTTAACAGGACCCTAAGGTGATTCATATGCACATTAAAGTTTGAGAAGCACTGATCCAGGCAATGCCAATGCTGCTGAGGTACAGATAGCCCACAGGAGTAGTAAGGATACTGATAGTAGCAGTTGTTCATCATTTTTCAAGGAGTTTCTCACTTCTGTTTCAATAAGCAGTAACACTTGCACTAGCACTGGCTTAGTTTAACTTTTGGTGGCCTACATCCCAGATACACCCAGTTATGTTGTCATGGCCCCTTCCTCCTTCTTTTCTTTCTCTCCTGCCCTTCTTTTCTTTCTCCCTGCTCCCTCCCAACCCCCTCCCATCCCCATCTCTCTGCTCTAACACATCATGTCCGTAGCTGGTCAGGCACTTCTCACCCACAATCCTATCCATTAAGGATCTTCATGCATTCTTGAATTAGGGACGTATTTCTCAATTTTTATTTTTTTTCCATTATCACCCCTCTAAGGAGTCTTTGTAGACATTTTTTTCCCAACTGCCCCCCAGCCCAAAATATTAATACCACAGATATACTGTGTATCTGCTTATATGCTATATGTGTATCTGTATTTTATACCTAAAAGAGTACAATTGTTTCATGACCCCCCTAAGCTAATTTTTACCCTCTTAGGGATGATATTGCTGTTCCTTTCCCCTTCTCCCCACAAATGAGAATGCAGTTATTAGGGTGAACGTGGGGAGATAATCTGGTCTGTAGCCACTTTGAAGAATCTACTTGAATCAACTTTCCCTACCTCAGGGATAATTGAAGGACAGGGAGGAGGCCAAGAAAGACACCCTTTGGTGGAGGTAGGCCTTCAAAACTCTTTATCCATAGGAAGTTCCCACCCTGAACTGGGAATTTCAAGGATTCATCCAAAGAATTGTTGTTCTTGAATTTTGGCAGGATATCCTGATACCACCACTCCAGGCTCCCAGTTTGAGCCCAAAATATCCTCCTTCACACCTGTTTTTCTCTCCTGCAACAAAGAGGCCTTCCTCCTTTTTTCCAAGTCCCTTTTTAATAATCTAGCACGTGCCCTAGAAATTTTCCCCATCCAATTTTTCCCTCTATTTTGTAACTTTTTTTTTTTTTTTTTTGCGGTACGTGGGCCCCCCACTGCTGTGGCCTCTCCCGTTGGCCTCTCCCGGAGCACAGGCTCCGGACGCGCAGGCTCAGCGGCCATGGCTCACGGGCCCAGCCACTCCGCGGCATGTGGGATCTTCCCGGACCGGGGCACGAACCCGTGTCCCCTGCATCGGCAGGCGGAGTCTCAACCACTGCGCCACCAGGGAAGCCCTGTAGATCTATTTTTGACTTCGGGCGCTTCTTGAAGTCATTTTGTAATCTTTGGCACATTAATTGATTTCTGTAAGTGCCAGTTATCCTCTCTGTTAAATATATGCCTTGTACAGTTACTTGGAGGGATAAAATGAATAGTTAAGTCCCAGCCAGCATAGAACCTGGCCCATAGGAGGGTTCTGAATTACATTCAAATGTCGTGATTTTTTTTTCCTCAAATCATTATCTTGAATTTTATTGTGACATTTTGTTAGTCAATCTATAGTTAAATGTGACCAAACTGCAGTGCTTATTTAAAATAACTGTATAGCTTATTCAGCAATATTTACATCTTTAACTGTTACCAGTCAGCTTCTAACTTGGTATTATTTTGGTCATTTTTAAAAGATACTCAAAGAAGGATTACAGAAATATACATATCCTCCAGAAACGGCAGAAGACTTTGAAACAGAAAACACTTTCCCACCCATAGAGGTCATGCTTGAGGTTCATGAGAACGTGATCTTTTTTGAGAATCCTATGGTTGCAAGGTGGGATGCTGAAGGTACGGCAATGTCTTAACCAGCTTTGATAATTATGTAATGAAAAGAGATACAATAATATAAATTCTTATATCAAATTAGGAAATGCAGCGTGTAAACTGAGTTTCTAATCTTACATATTTCTCTGCCAATTCTAGGGTCTTTGTTTTGTTTGCTCTTGACGGAAAAGAATAGGGATTGGAGTTTTTTATAACTATTAGTTGCTGAAGTGTTTATATCTGCCATATTCTCTGAGAAATGTCTTTATGTTTATACAATTACGTTTTAAAAAAGAAGGAAATGAACAAAAATATCAAGATAGCATAGCAAATCAAAAACAAACAAATGAAAAGCCTACTCTCTCTTGAAATGGCCAAATAATTCACACTGGAGTGGTTAAAATTTGATTATTTTAATGCTGATGATTTATAAGTTGCAAAGCTTATCACAGCCAGGTACTGAGGATGTGGAGTGGGCAAATGGGAAACCTGAGAAAGAGGAAAACTAGCCACTGTATACCTCTTTATAACTTCTAACGAATCATGGGAAGTTATTGCTTATTCAAAATGTTAAATAAATATCAATGAAATCAGAAGTACTAACAAATACAAGCTAATAATTCACCAGTCATTAGCAGATACCTTATTTGGGGTTGACAGGCTAAACTTTGAAAGGCCTCGGTCTTGTGAATTAATGTATGCACATTCTGGGGCTCTTAGATGAAAGCCGAATAGCTTTGCTTTTAGTGTAGGTGAATTATTCTACATCCATCTATTTACTTGTGAAAGGGTTTACATACTAGATCATAGGTTTAGAACAGATAAGATCACTAAAGCACAGAGCTATTAACTTTATTTAGTTAATGGGGGCAGAGAATTTAGAGAATATTTTGTACTTTAAACTTTTTCATGGTTGCTACACTACTCCATATTTTTGCTTGTATAGACATAGCCACAAGACATTATTTATTCTAGAAATAATTTATATATTAAAAACAGTATATTTTTATCAGTACATTAAACCATAAAGTATATCAAAATGAACATTAGGTAATTTTTTCCTTTTATGTTGCTTTTAGAGGTTTCACTTTTCCTTTCCTTTAATGGTAATGTTCCTAAATATTTATCACATTAAAATTTATTCATACTCAATTAGTATTAGACAAGGTAAATTATCCCACATGATTCAGGGAAATACAATATGTAAAAATTGACTCTAACTACAGTAATTATACAACAGTAATCTACAACTCCAGTAATTTTTAAACCATGGGGAAACTTTTTTGCCAGGGAATACTAGAAAGTTGAAGAATTTATTTATAGGCAATACTTAATTTTTACATTTAAAAATTAAAATAATTTTGTTAATGTAAAAACCAAAAGAGGAATTATAAAGAACTTAGTTTTCCAATATAATCGTATTTATTATATTGAATTTGAGACTCAAAAATAGTCAGTGAAACCCTCCATGTGAGAAGAGGAGAAAGCCAAGTGGGAATGAAGAGGGTGTTCTAGAAAGATAATGATTCATTCATTTGTTCCATAAATATGCTAAACAATAAGAAAGATAGAGATAAATGAGACATAGTTCCTTCTTCCAGGAGTTTTCAAAGTCGTAGGAGAGGCAGAGAGGGAAAATAATCATAATACAATGTAGTAAGGTGCTATATAATAGAAGAGCTAAGGAGCAGAACAGTGGCTGGGTCCCATCTGGAGAGTTACGGAAGGCTTCTCCTAGGGTGGAATATTGAACAGGTCCTTAAGAGACTAAGAGAACTTTCACATGTAAGTCTCATGTGGACATATGTCTTCATTCCTCTTGGGTATATCCCTAGGAGTGGAATTGCTGGGTTGAATGGTAAATTGATGCTTACCTATTTAAGAAACTTGCCAAATTGTTTTTCAAAGTAGCTGTACCAGCAAGATACGAGGTTTCCCATTTCTCCACATCCTTGCCAACATTTGTTATTATCTGTTTTTTTGATTATAGCCACTCTAGTGGGTGTGAAATGGTAGTTTGTGGTTTTAATTTGTATTTCCCCAATGACCGGTAATGTTGAGCATCTTTTTTAATGTATTTACTATACTTTTGTATATCTTCTTTGATGAAATGTTTATGCAAATCTTTTGCCCATTTTTAAGTTGGGTTGTGTTTTATCATTGAGTTGTAAGAGACACAGAATACCACCTATTATATGATTGTATTTAATGAAAAGTCCAGAAAAGGCAAATCTTTAGAGACAGGAAGTATATTAGTAGTTGCTTGGGGCTGGTGATGGGGATGGGAATTAACTATAAACGGACATAAGAGATCTTATTTGGAGGATAATAATGTTCTAAAACTGAATAAAACTGGATGGTGATGATGGTCGTACAGCTCGCTAAATTTACTAAAAATAATCGCATACTCAAGACAGGTGAATTTTAAAGTTGTTTAAAAAGAAAGATGAAGAGAGTTTCTCTAAGAGATAAAGGAAGAGTCCTCTAGGAAGAAAGAACGGCATGTGCAGAGGCTCAGAGGTATATGATGTTGTTGCAGAAGAAGAAAAGGTGTGGCTGGAAAGAGGTCTGAGAAGTGGCAAAGGAGGAAACCGGAAATCAGAATCAGAGCTTCATTCTAAAGGTCTCACAGCTGTGCTGAAGAGTTTGGACTTGATCCTGTAGACAGGAAGAAACTCCCAGCAAAGCTGGCTTTTTGTGGAGATTCTATTCTAAATGTGAAAAATCAATTTATACATATTGCAGTTATGGGAGTGGTTTCATTCTTATTTTTGCAGAGGAAAAAATGGAACTAATGTCACATTCTTCCTAATTATAAAGGTAAACACTGGAAAACTGATGGCATCAGCAATGTATCTTACAAATCGGAAGACAGACTTATAACATTCAGCCTGGACACTTTTGGCCCTGTTACCTTGATTCAAGATGCTCATGTTAATATGCCATACCAGTCATGGGAGCTAAGACCACTTGATGTGAATAAAGTACTTCTGACTGTGACTACAGTATTTACTGAGATTCAAATACAAATTAAGGTAAACTGCTGTTATAGCAAGTCATGTCAAAGAGCTAAATCTGTTTGATGACTGTAAGTGTGTCAAAGCAATCAATCACTGCTGATTTACATATTGAAATGTGTCTTTCATAAATCTATTTACAATATACCTTGAACTGTAATTTCTAAATGAAATATAAATTAAATAGATAGGAAATAGCATGTAATAAGTAAAGTACAAATTTGTACCCTAAAGTTACTAGGAATAGAACAATTGGTGAAGATATAAGCCTGGTTGCAGTATGACTTTCAGAGTTTTTGATCCACTCTAAAGAGGCTTCCTGATCTTATCACCTAGCCATTTGAAATCCCTTTTGAGTGCCTCCATTGCTCGTCACTCAGAAATTACACAAAAAGTAGATTTAGTGGTTGCCTGAGGCTGAGGGTGGGAATGAGGATTAACTGTAAATGGACATAAGGGATTTTATTGGAGGAATGAAAATGCTGTAAAACTGATTTATGGTGATAGTTGCACCACTCAGTAAAGTTACCCCAAAAAATCACTGGACTGTGCACTTGGGTGAATTTTATGATATGTAAGATACACCTCATGAAAGTTGTTTTAAAAAGAGAGAGAGAGAGAAAAAAAGAGATAACATGAAATTCCTTATGACTGTGGCAGGAAGGCTAGAATATCATCAAATTTGGCTTTTAAAGTCAGATGAGAGATGTGAACTCTGTACACCTTCAAATTGCCACTTCGCAGACATTTTTTAAAATAAATAAATTTATTTATTTATTTACTGTGGCCATGCTGGGTCTTCATTGAGGCAGTTTCAGTAGTTTGGTGCACAGGCTCTCTAGTTGCAGCACGTGGGCTCTAGAGCATGAGGGCTCAGTAGTTGCAGCATGTGGGATCTTAGTTCCCTGACCAGGGATTGAACCCGGGACCCCTGCATTGGGAGCATGAAGTCTTAACCACTGGACCACCAGGGAAGTCCCGCCACTTTGCAAACTTTAAAACTGGATAATAATTTTGCATTATTATGTTAAAATTTTATTATATATGTATAAAAAATTATGATCCTTAAAAGTTGCAACATGATTGCTGTCAAATAGCTATTATATATCAATATGAACACATGTAGTATTCATAGATCATAATTTATAAAGTAGGAGACCTGAGAGATCCTTCAGTTCAGTCCCTGGATTGCTCAGATGAGCCCAAGAAGAGTTGATAAACTGCTTAAGGTAACGTGGAGACTTTGCAGTGGAGCTTTTGGGTCAGGCCTAAAACATATCTGTCCTGCATTCTTTTTAATATAGGATTTTGTTTTAATAGTGTAAAGAACCTAAAACAGCTGGACCTAAAATGATAATGAGGTAATAGTTTCTTTAACTTGTATAAAAGCTTCTTTTTTCTTATTGAAACTAGGAAAACCTCTGCATGTTAGCATCCATCAAACTAAATAACCAAAAGCATTCCTCTATTTTGGAAGAAAAGTGGATGACTCCTGTTTCTTTCATTATTGCTTTGAAAGAAGCTGGACTGAATATCTTCCCTACTGGACACTCTCACTTTTATGTTGTTATAAACTATAAGGTAAGAATGAATCTTTCCAAATTTGATGTGCTGGACATTTAGAATGTTAGCAAGTATTAAATTTTATATAAATCTTAAGGTACACCAATGGTTTTCTATATTCACTTATATAAGATTATAGTTAGAAAGGAAGGAATAAATAGCATGACCAGAAATCCAGGGTTCTCTCAAATTTAATAATCTATTGTATGATCTTCATAATGACACATGGAGCGTAACCACAGCTGGTCAGTTTAGTGCAAAGGTAGAGTCTGAGCAACTTCGCATTTCCTATGCTTTCTTTCTCCTTCCAGACTGGATACATGTAAGATTTCTTAAAAGAGTAAATGACTCAGCAGTTTCCCAAATATGATAAGTCAGGCAAAATTAGACATACAAGGACCACCAAACCCACTTCCTTCTATTTCTCGACAGAGCCTCCCTGTCTACGTACAGCTTCATATGACGCATAAGTTTAGTTAAATGAGATCCTTCCATGTTAAACTGCGAGCTCCTTGAGGGGGGCGGCTGTTTCTTAATCAGCTTTGATTCTTCTAGCACCAAGCCTATTCCTAGAATACAGTAGATGTTTAGCAAATATTTATGATGCATGAATGAAGACGGGGTGGCTTCTAATCATGAAAGGTGTTTTGGGCAGAAGAGTTCTATACTCAAGAACAAGTTTATAATATACCAGAAAATGGCAATATAGGTAGACACAACATTTGAAAATAATCCTGTCAATAAGAGTGCATACATATATGCGTAGGGAAAAAAAACCAACCTTAGTTTTAGTAACTCAAATTGCCAGTTACTCTACAAATGCTGAATGTCATATACTAGTCATCTTTTCAGAATATTATACTCAAGACTTTTTTTTTCCTGAACACCTATATTCTAGACATTGTTTTAGATGCTTAGGAAACAGTGAATAAAACACAGGTCCCTGCCCTTGTGGAGCTTACATTCTAGTTGAGGGAGGCAAAAATAAACAACAAACATAATAAACAAAATTATCTTATATGTCAAAAGGTGCTAAGTGGTATGGAAAAGTAAAGTTACAATACCAAATAGGGTGTAGGGGGAGAGGGGTTCAATAAGGAGACAAGATTTGAGCAATGCTTCAAGGTGGGGAATTTAGCCAAGTTGATATCTCTGGAAGGATATCAGCTTCCAGGTGGAGAGAAGACCTGGGGAAAGAGCCCAGAGGGTGTGGCCTGATGTGTTTGAGGATGGGAGGGACAGCAAGGAGGCCGGGGTGCCGAGAGAGCAAAGGGAGAAGAACAGGGGATAAGGTCAGAGAGATAATGGGGTGTATGGGGGATGTCAGACCACAGAGGCCCTTGTGGAGCATTGTTAGGACTTTGGATTCTACTCTGAAAAGGGAAGCCATTGCCCCGTTTTGAGAAAGAAGTCATGTAATCTTCCATTTTATTTTATTTTTTTAATATTTGAATTTTAATTTATTTTTTAATAGTTTTTTAAAATTTTTATTGGATTATAGTTGATTTACAATGTTGTGTTTCTGCTGTACAGCAAAGTGAGTCAGTTATACATATATACATATATTCACTCTGTTTTAGATTCTTTTTCCATATAGGCCATTACAGAGTATTGAGTAGAGTTCCCTGTGCTGTACAGTAGGTCCTTATTAGTTATCTATTTTATATATAGTAGTATGTATATGTCAATCCCAATCTCCCAGTTTATCCCCCCCCCCACTTTTCCTCCCTTGTTAACCATAATTTTGTTTTCTACATCTGTGATTCTATTTCTGTTTGGTAAGTAAGTTCATTTGTACCATTTTTTTAGATTCCACTTATAAGTGATATCATATGATATTTGTCTTCTCTGTCTGATTAACTTCAGCTGACTTACATTTAAATGGATCTGTGTTGAGACCAGACCAGACTGTAGGGGGCCAAGGATGGAAGGGAGACTAGAGAGGCTCTACGATCAACTCTATTTGTTTGTATATTGACAGCTTCCTTTGGTAGAAGTGAAAGCTTATCGACAAATGGCCCTGTTAAGTTCTGCTTTTGCGTTTGGTTGGAGCAAGTGGAATACAGTATGCAATTCTGACAAAGTTGTATTTCAGGTATAGTATGCAAAAACCCCATTAAACTATTTTGTGCTCCAAAAGAAGATACTCAAAAGCTAAATGAATGTAGACCATGGTTTCTCCTTTTAAAAAGGTGAAAAAGATTAACATTCAAAATGGAGTTTTACAACTTCATTTTCTTTAATTTTGTCAAAAATATAAAACCAGGGCTTCCCTGGTGGCGCAGTGGTTGAGAGTCCGCCTGCCGATGCAGGGGACGCAGGTTCGTGCCCCGGTCCGGGAAGATCCCACATGCCGCGGAGCGGCTGGGCCCGTGAGCCATGGCCGCTGAGCCTGCGCGTCCAGAGCCTGTGCTCCGCAACAGGAGAGGCCACAACAGTGAGAGGCCCAAGTACCGCACAAAAAAAATAAATAAATAAAACCAAACGAGGTAAAGGTTATACTTTCATTGTCCATTATGGTATCAAATGCTCTTGATTTCAGGCTTAGAGACCTTATCTCTCTTTACATCAACTGAAGAACAAATGTCAGCCTTTCACGTGAATATATCATCTATGATTCACAGACTTTCTCCTCTGAGAGGGTTAGGCCTCCAGTTTAACTTTCTGGCACATTTCCTACTGCCTGATAAAGAATGTATCTTATCATATTCTACACGATGACTGATGAATATTTTAGCATAAATGAGCCACCATATTTATTTATCTTGTTTATTGTGTGTTTCTCCTATTACAATATACGCTCCTTGAAGACAAGGTTTTTATTGTTGCAGTTGTTACTTATTAATACGTTTAGTTATTTTTTTCTTTGCTGTTGTTTTATCCCCAGCACCTAGAAGAGTACCTGACACTTGAAGCCATTCAATAAATATTTTTAAGGAATTAATACATTTTGATAAGTTCCATAAACACCAAGATATAAACAGTTTCATGCTTTAAAAAAAAATGGGACATTAAGACTGTTTCTTTTTATCTTAGCAATTCAGGGAACTCAACTGAGCCCTTCAAATAAAATACTCTACTGTCAAAATACCCAATAAAAGAGGAACTATTAACATATTTTTCTTTCTTTTTCTTTAGGTGAGGGAACACCTTCCTAAAGAAGAACCCATTCAGAATCCTAATTGGACCCTTTTAATGTTTAATGGTGACAGGGCACAAAGCCTCAAAATCAATGAATCCAGTGATGCATTCTCTGAAGCCCTTAAAGAAGAAACTGAGTTTCATTCTACTTTATATCACATGGTTAAGGATTTTGCTTCTAAAGAAGCAATGAAGAAAGTTAGGTGTTCCAGCTGCCAGTTTGTTGACTCTGTATGCCACATGCTACTCTCAACTAGATTACTCAGCTATTCTTAATCCCCACTGATAAATTTTATTCAGTATGAAGAATGAAGCAACTTGGAGAAAAATCCGGTATTTCTACAATAAAGTGTAATGAGTGGATATATGCCAAATAGGCTGTTAAAATGATCTAATCAGCATTTTACACTCAAATTTTACTTTCTAAGAATTAGGGTTTTTTTCCTTATGCATATGTGACCTACTGAGACTTCCAACATTCACTGTATGAAAATTTGAATGGTTCTTTATTTCAATAAATTTTAACAAACAATAATATCTCCTCCTCAAAAAGCTCATTAAAAAAAATCATATAGGTGGGCTTCCTCCCCATTGTATTTTAGTTAGGAAGGTAATCACCAAAAGAGGGAATATAAAATATCTTACAGTCATTCTGAGAACCTCTGGTTCCATGCTATAATTTCCCAGCTAAAAGTTACTAATTTACAAAGTTCAGATACTGAAACTTTAAAAATCAAGATTAGCATTAGCACATTAGGATGTGCTGCAGTCACACTGGCGGTGGCCCATTGTGTTGGAGTCTGGTAAATGGCCACAAGATATGTTCTAGAGACATCCAGGAGTCCCCGTCCTGTGTGGGAGCAGCATCCACAGACTTCTGGAAAAATCGGCCTGTGAAGAAGCTCATCAATGCCGCGAATAGTACAATGAACGCGACAGAAAGCCAGAGTGCCTTACTGGCCTCTCTGATGGAAGTCTTGAGATTTGTTGCCCAGGAAGCTATTGTGTTACAACTACAAGGAAAACACAAAGTCAGCATGTGGTAATCACAATAATCTGTTATTAGAAACACTCCTTTTGTCAACAATAATCAAGTCATGCGTCTGCGCTGCATAATTCCACCAACACCCCCTCTTAATAAGCTACATAGTATGATCTAGCCTCTTGGCTTTGGCCACAATCTGCTCCCCACACCCCTTATAATTTTTAGAATTAAAGAAATGATGTGCTAAGGTAAGAATCTGAAAATTATGTGATTTAGGCATTACTTAACTCCTAACAAGTACATTTGAGTATTAAGTTCATTTTTTCAATCAGGTAAGGCAATTTATATTCCTGGGGTAGAAGAAATAATGTCATTCATTGGGTAGAGCAAGATATATGTACTTATAAACATGTCACTTATTTCTCACCATACCCTGGACTTTTGCTGTACTGAAACCCTAAAATTCCTTTTAGAAACACCCACCAAAAAAGATTACAGCATCATATAAGTCTTTGAAATAGTTAACTATGTGTTTTACATGTGCTAATTCATTTACTCATGACAGCAAAGACATAGGTACTATTATCATCTCTATTTTACAGGTGAAGAAATCAGTGCTCAAAAATGGATGAACTTGCCCAGGTCACACAGAGTCAGAGAGCTAATTCAAGCCTGGGCCATCTGGTTCCAAGGCCAAGTTCTTAACACTGTGAACTCACCTGCCTCTTGTAGTTCATAGGTTCAGGGATAATTGTTAAACACCATATGGAGTTTGTTATTCATCTTAAGTTTAACATTTTGAAAGGTCTTTTAGTAAAGTAATTTGATTAAGGTTAATTCTGCTAACCCTGCCTTACCTTTCCCCATTCCACCAAAATGGTATCATTTAGCAAGTAGACAACTTACATTGAAAAGACATCCCATTTTGATGGATTATTTTTCTTTTCAGAAAGACTTGGCTTTCTTGTCCTTTCTACTGTTTCTTCTTCAGGTGGTTCTGAGTCATCTTTAGTTCTGTAAATAAATATTGTTTTTAAATATTAAACTATGGATAATGTGCTATTATCATTTATAAGATACTGCTAAATTTTCCTGTATTACTAAGGAAGCTTGCAGATATTCATTTTGCTTTAGAAAGATTTGATAAATAGTAATTCTAAAAGTCAAATCACCAACTTTATATTTTTAACCATTTATAGGAATTCAATTTTCTTTTCTTTCTTTCTTTTTTTTTTTTTTTTTGCGTTATGCGGGCCTCTCACTGTTGTGGCCTCTCCTGTTGCAGAGCACAGGCTCCGGATGCGCAGGCTCCGCGGCCATGGCTCATGGGCCCAGCCGCTCCGCGGCATGTGGGATCTTCCCGGACTGGGGCACAAACCCGTGTCCCCTGCATCGGCAGGCGGACTCTCAACCACTGCGCCACCAGGGAAGCCCAGGAATTTAATTTTTTAAAGTAACTTTCTGTATTTAGAAAAATAGCAAATGTTTGTTGTAGAAAATTGGGATGCTAGCCAAAGAACAAATAAAAAGGGGAGATTTACAAAGCACATGTGTAAGTTAGTCAATTCTCACCACTCATAATTAACCACTGTTGTTACTGTGATTTTCCTTCTCAGCATGTGCGTGTGTGTGTGTCTGTGTGTGTATTAGTAACTACACTTTAAAAAGCAAATGAGGATGCTATATTTCTCCGTGTATTTTTCATTCAACGTATCATAAAATTTTTCTCATTAACAATTGATTTTACTCTTTTTTCTGTAGGTTTTTTGAGCAGTGCTAAAGTGGAATAACGTCAAAGTGTCATTTCTTCTTTCTCTAAAAAATCTTAATACTTTTAAACATGTTTATGAAGATATGTTTGGTATAAAACTACCTAAAATAAACTATTAGTGGTCAGTGAGCTGGGAAGTAGCAAATGGGTTGACTGTATTTAGATAAAATCATATTATCTAAAGAGGGGTCCTTTACCTGAACAAAACTTGTTTCATGTTCATGTTCCATGTTTCATGTTCACTGATGAGTCCCTAGTTGGATTTGAATATTGAAATCCCAAACTTACAATCCCCTCACAACTGCCAAAGGGAATTGTGTCTCAAAGTTTTTTTGTTTTTCAGTCAGACACCTACAGGGAATGCATGTGATAGATTTTAGTTTGGTTTTTAAAGGCAACAAAGCCCAAAAGCCAGAATTCTTGTAGGATTTTCAAGGTTTCAGTCTTCGTTTGCGAAAACTTTGCAGTAGAAATCATACCATACTGACAAAAATTTAAAAATAGATTATAATCTTTTCAAGGAAACTCTTGATTTTTTTTTAACCCAGATTAGAAAATATCCATTATGCTAACTCTAACTCTAAAAAGAGTTCAGTACATGCAATTAGACTCCCAGGATTATTTAAGGAAAAAGTAAAGGCTTTGAGGGTAGGAACTATGTCTTTTTCATCTTTATACCTCTTAAGCTTGAGCGTAGTGTGTCTCACATAACAGGCACGCAATGAACGTGTTATAAAATCAACATAAAATCATTTCATTAAGATCTCTACAGACGAGGAAACTGAGACCAAATAATGCTAAGCAGTTTGTCCAATGTCACCCAAGGATTTAGGGGCAGCATTTCTTCTTCTCCCTCCCTCTTGCCCTCTACCTTTCATTATAGGAGTATATTTTATTTGTTTAACTTGCTAGAGATAGCAATGTAGAGTTTTATGTTTCCCCTCGTCTTCATTTACTTAAAGGGAAGACATGTATATATAATGCGCATATATTACATATTACATTATATGTTGTAAATAATTCATCTAAGTAGATGAAAATTTTATTTCTGTGGCTCTTCGTTGACCTTTCCCCCTGATGACAAGAAACCTATACAGGAAAAAAATTCTCTTCACATATCTGGCAAATTCCAGGTTCTTTTCTAACTTAAGACCTCAAACCTTGAAGTACTGAGTGCTATGAGAGTGAATGTATTAGCAAGTAACATTTATATAGTACTTTATAGTTCACAAAAGTCTTAAACAATGAATGATCTTTTTGATGATGCAGCATTGACCTCATCTCCACAGAATAAAACTGATCCCCACTCTTTATGCCCGGCACATCAGGTTAATAAACACATCAAGCTTCACCTACTTCAGTTCACATTTTTCTTCTTCAGCATCTGCCCAGGAATAGGTGCTAATAAATCGATGTAATGAGGGACGGTGTTCACTCTGCTTTGACCCCAAAATACGCCTAAATAAAGATGATTATAGCCACTTGTCAAATCCAATACTTCTGTAGCCATTACCAATTTATTTCCCACTACCTAAATCAATACAAAAATGATACATTCTTATTTTTTCCTTGGCATATTCATATAATGCTTATTTCATAAGAAATAATTTCATGAACATATGCCAGTTTTTATAATTATTCTGCATATACTCCATGCAAATCAAATGTTACTATATCACTTATTTCAAACATTTACTTTAGCCCAGGTATAAAACAGTAAGGTTCCCAAAGAGCAACCAGAAAATTACACTTACCAACTGCTTGACCTCCTACTGAATCGGTCATTATTTTCCATCCCAGCCACCTTTAAAGTTCAGATGTTAAGGAAATAATAAAATATGAATTTAGTGTAGTAAATTTATATTTCTGTCATATGGAAATAAATTTGCTTTTGACTAAGAACACTTAGGGATTTGCTTACCATTCCTGCATTTCCAATATTTCTGGGCAAAGAGGCAATGGTCACTCTTCGAAGAGAAGATGGCTACCCAAAGGGGGAAAATGTACACTTAGAAAATTCTCAATGTTTTATCCTTGTATGAAACACTGATGGGTATTCTTGAATGTACACATCCATGTACTTGATCACTGATGAGTTAAACAGGAGACATATTTTCAAGGATTTTGTTATGGCCAAATTGCCTTCCAGAAATATTCTGCCAATTTATATTCTACCTTCTCCAACAATGGATAATTTTTGCCAATCAAGTAAGGAACATAAGGCTTTCTGTTTAGGTTTCCAGTAACACTGAACACTGTTTTCCTATGCCAAATAACCCTGTATGTATCTGCTCTGAGAACCACCTGTTTATGATTTTTGCCTATATTAATTTTGTTAATGATATTTCTTGGCAGAATTTTTTTATTGTTAATGTAGCCAAACCTTTTCATCTCTTTCTCTCTCTCTCTCCTTTTTTTTTTTTTTTTTTGTTATCTTTGGTTTGGTTTGGTTTGGTTTTTGGCCACATCATGTGGCATGCAGGATCTTAGTTCTCTGACCAGGGATCGAACCCGTGCCGCCTGCAATGGAAGCGTGGAATCTTAAACACTGGACCGCCAGGGAAGTCCCTCATCTCTTCCCCTCTTTTGCTATCATTTCTTTTATGCTTGGAAAGGCTTTCCCCAACTCAAGAGGAGATAAATATGCACCTATTTTAGGGATTTTTTTTCATGGTTTCATTTTTTCCATTTAATGCATTTAAGGATGAGTATGACATTATAATGAATGTATGTGTTTATACCTCAGCCTTGAGATTTGTACAGGAGAATGTTATATTTTGTGGCTCTTCACATTTAAATAAGTAGAACTTCAGGAAATAAACTGAAGAAGTTTTATGTGAATACTTTTCTTAAGCCACCATTTCTAATTTATTTTTATAGGTTAGTTGAACATCAAAAATATCAAATTGTGGTCCAAAATCCTGGGTTCTAATCATGATTCTGTCACTACAGGATCATAACTAATCACTTAACTTCTGAGAAAGTTAATTTCCTCATCTGTGAAAAAGATTTGGATGGAATGATTTTAAAGTCCCTTGCTCAAAAATTCAGTGAAATCTTGATTTTCAAACTGACAGAAACTGCTGGCTGACTTTCAATATCCCGTTTTCCCCTTCTACTTAGTAACAAACCCCACTAATTTTTAGTTAGGCATACAGCCTCCAGAATAAAAGCTGTTTTCATCTTATTTCCAACAAAGAATGAAAAGGGAAATGTTATCTGGGACTTCTAGGAAGTGTCTTCAGAGGTAGAGAGAACACCTGTTCTCGCTTCTTCCTTTTTCTTGGAGCAGGACTCAACATAATGACCAGGACTTGGTAGCCAGAAATGACAAAGCTATCTTAGACTATGAGATGGAAGCAAAGTGCTGAGGTCGATGACTCGGCAAGAGAGACGGGGACTGGGATTTTGTGAAGCTGTTGGACTGCTTATTCCCAACTTTAGTTTCACATGAGAGAGAAACTATCGTTATACTGGCTTTCCTCCCGCTGCCAGGCAAACTTAATTGATGTACAAATATTGCAAGAAGTACAAAAGCGTACATATATAAACACACATGTATATATACATAACACATATATATGAATTAAAATCACTGTTGTTTTATGATTTAAAGCCATGTTGCTTCAAGTAATATTTTAAAACCATCTCAGCTATAACATTTGATAGACATTTGTTACCTTAGAGTTTAGAGAAGCTGAACGTTTTTTAATTTGGCAGTCACCTGAAAGGGAAAACACATTTGTGTATTTTTGGAATTACATGTGCAATTTAACGCAATGGTCTTAATTCTTTACAAAGAAAAGCAATGGTTGGAAAATATTTAAGACCCTAGAGACTACTGAGCAATATAAATATCTGGTTATAATTTATTTGGTGATTCACAACGTTAGTAATCTGAACCAATGGAATACAGTCCTCTGTGTCACTGCCAATGTCCACCATGCCTGCCTAGCACAGAGGGGGCACTAAATGAATGTCTGCTGAATCAATGAGTCCAAAATTACAGATCAGAAGATCATCACATGTTATTACTTTTCAAGAAGAGGGAACAGAATCATTAAAATGAAAATTCTGCCTATAGACATTCATACTGTCTATTTAAAATAAAACTATAAGGTTCATATAAGCCTTCTGTTAAGATATTCTCCGTGGTCTCAGATGTCTCCCTATTTTCCAATCTATTGATTAGCTTACCCTGTCACAGTCCTTCCTTGTTCGAGGGATACAAAACCATTGTTGATAAGAGTGGTTCATTTATGCTACTGTGCCTTGCTTTATGTGTGGAGAAAAAGCCAATTCTAACATATCCTAAGTAAGACAACACTGGGGTCAACTCAATGAGTTGGATTGGTTATATTCGCTCATGTCATCATTTTAATGAAATCTTGGTGTCTACCATAAAATCCATCTTGTCTCCTAATTTGTTTTCTAGCTGACATCTTACTCTGGGCTATATAAATAACAGGAGTGAGTTATTTCTTATATTCTATATATCATATCCTTCTAATATCTTAACATAAGGGTCTTATACTAAAGACATTATATAATAAGAATTAGTAAGAGAGAGAATGAAAAAGAAGAAAGTTAGAAAGACATAACTGATACAATTATCTTAAACTTTTATTACCTTCATCTTCAAGAGGGTTAAAAGTCCTTTCATTTTGCAAAAGAACCTGTTTTAGTTCTTCTAATTCAGCATGTTCTTTGGCATACATTCTCTTCAGATTTTCTACATGCTGAATCATCACTTCGACGGCTTTACTAACCCGGCTTTCCTAGCAGGAAAAAAAAAAAGAACAAATTTAGGGCTTCCCTGCTGGCGCAGTGGTTGAGAGTCTGCCTGCCGATGCAGGGAACACGGGTTCGTGCCCTGGTCCGGGAAGATCCCACATGCCGCGGAGCGGCTGGGCCCATAAGCCATGGCTGCTGAGCCTGCGTGTCCAGAACCTGTGCTCCGCAACGGGAGAGGCCACGACAGTGAGAGGCCCGCGTACCGGAAAAAAAAAAAAAAAAAGAGCAAATTTACATTGAAAATACTATTCTTGATACCCAGTTAAAAGACAGTGAATGAGACACATGCACTTACCTTCACTCCATCCTTAAATCCTACAAAAATGACAAGGGATTTTTTTTAAGGCATGAATAGACAAGGGTAAATAGAACGGAAGAGGATATAACAAATTTTTGAACACCTGCCAAGTAGAAGGGCCGGTGGTAAATGACTAAGACCTGAAAAGCTGAACCCTTAAAAAAGCAGTAAGAAAAGCCTAGAAGCCACGTGGGTTATACCACAGAAAGCTGCAAATGCTCAGGAGTTAGTGGTGCCTTTGGAATTAAGCTTGGAGATAGAACAGAAGAAATGGTTGAAAATCTGTAAAAAGTGATTAGATCCACAGATCCCCTCCCTTACTCAGGTCAGCTGAGCCCCTCTACCACTTTGGTGAAAGACTACAAAAGCTGGCTATCTAGAGAGAGTTAACCAGAGTGTCTGTGGATTGAGCGGTAACAAATAGTTGATGGTGAGTGGATCATACAGAAAAGAATAGATTTAAGCAAAAGTCTATGTATATATTGAATCTAGAGATATGGAGCCTTATTCTTCCAACTATCAAACACTTGTAGCCAAGCTTATACTCTCAAGACTGGCAGTTGGAAGACTTTTCTCTGAGGAATCTAACATTGCAAGATGACAGTCTTAAAACTACCAACGTTAAGAGTACCCCAGTGACACAACCTAGCTTGTGTGAAGCTCAGAGCCAAAAAGAAACGTCCCCACCCAACATATACAGAGCTCCCAGTCAGCTGTATAGTGGGTCATCACTAGTCAGAGGAAAGCCTCTAGCCTGAGAAAAGGAAATCAAAACAAAAAGAAAAAAACTAAAATTTCAATGAAACTATCAATATCTTCAGAAAAGTAAGAATAAGTATTGCATCTATGAAATAAGAACAAGATATTAAAAAGCAACATTCTGAGAATTTTAAAAGTCTGGAAATTAAAAATATGATTAAAAAAATATGTAACTTAAGAGTTTCAAGATAAGGTTAAGGAAATTTCTCTGAGACTAGATCAAAATGACAAAAATGTAGAAAACAGACAAGAAAGGACCAGTTCAGGGGAAAGGAATTCAAGAAGTATAGAAAATGTAGAAAAATTCCATCAAATGTAGAAAAGGAAACAGTTCAAGAAAATCTCTGAACTCAAGAAATAACTTTCCAGCTTAGGACCTAAAACAGTGGTTGAAAATAAACCCATGCCAAGGAAGGACAGTAGGGGTAAGAGGATATCCTAAAAGCTTCTGGAAAGTAAAAAGGGGTTTTAAACAAAAGTTCAGGGGTCAGAATGGCATCAAAGTTTGATAGCAACTCCAGAAGCTAAGAAGAAGATGAAAAATTATGAAGGAAATGATTTCTAATCTAGAATCCTTCACCCAGCTACCGTAAAGACATAAAGAATAAAGCCATTTTCAGTTATATAACATTTTAAAAAGTTTACCTCCCAGACATTCTTTCCCTCAGAAAAACGCGTGAGATGTTCCACCAAAATAAAAAAGTAAGCCAGCAAAGAAGGAGGTATGGGATTCAGGAAATGGGATTCAACTCAAGAAAGAAGTGAAAGAAATCTTCATTTAAGAATTCCTAAGACTTTTGTGTTGAGCCTGAAGAACAGACTTACAGGTCAAAAATCTCTGGAAGCAACATCTCAATGAAGAAATTGACAGAATACCTGATGAGTCTGAATGTATTGTGAGATCTAGACTCCCTGGGAGAGGCTAAGAATAAATTAGAGATAAGTAAATAGAAAACTAAGCATAACAATCATGGCAAAGGAAAATGATTAACTCCACGAAGAACATGAACATTGTGCAAAGAAGGAAAAGACATCATAACAGACTACTGTCTCTGCTATGAATAGAATTTACACGGGCATAATAATGTTTACAGATAATATAGATCTAATATTATTCATCCACTTTTTTTAATTAAAACTTTTTATTACGATAATTTCAACAGACACAAAAAGTAGACAATAAGCCCACACATATCTATTAACCAGTTTCAAGAACCACTAACATTTTGCTATATGAGTTTCATCTCAAGTTTTGAATGCTATTTCTTTTTAAGTACAGGTGATGGACATCATGTGGTTTTACTCATAAACATTTCAGTAAGTATCTAAAAATATACATATATATAGGAGTGTATTGTCTTAAATAACCACAATGCCATGATCACGTCTAACAACATTAACAGAAACATCTTATCATCTAATCCATATTCAAATTTCCCCAATTGCCTCAAAAACATCTATTTACAGTTTTGTTTGAATTGGAACCTGAAAAAATACATTCATTGTATTTTTTCTTTTTTTTATATTGATGTGTAATTCACAATATAAAATTTACTATTTTAAAGTGAACAATTCAGTGACATTTAGTACATTCACAATGTTGTGCAACCACCACTTCTATCTAGTTCCAAAACATTTTTATCACCCCAAAGTAAACCCCCACACCCACTAAGCAATTACTCCCCACTCACCCCTCCCCACCAAAACCTAGTCAATACCAATCTTCTACCTTTCTCTAAAGATTTACCCATTCTAGATACTATATATAAATAGAATTATACAATATGTGACCTTTGTGTCTAGCACCTATAGTTTGCATAAATTCTTCCAGATTCATCTACACTGTAGCATGTATTAACACTTCATTCCTTTTAATAGTTAAATAATATATTAATAATATGATAATGATATTGTAATTTCCCCACATCCTTGTCAACACTAGTTATTTTCCTTCTTCCTTCCTTTCTTTTTCTATTATTATAGCTATCCTAGTGGGTGTGAAGAGGTATATCATTATGGTTTTGATTTTCATTTCCCTAATAATTAAGCATCTTTTCATGTGCTTATTGGCCATTTGTATATCTTCTTTAGGGAAATGCCTATTCAAGTCTTATTTGCATTTTTTTAATTGGGTTGTTTCTCTTTCTGTCAAGCTGCAAGCGTTCTTTATATATTCTGGATACTAGGCCCTTATCAGATATATGATCTTCAAATATTTTCTTCCATTCTGTAGATTATCTTTTCACTTTCTTGGTAATGTCCTTTGATACACAAAAGTTTTTAATTTTGAGGAAGTCCAATTTATCTATTCTTTTGCCATTGCTTTTGGTGTCGTATACTCCCTCATTTAACAAAAACTTTTTGAGTACTTGCTATGCACATTTTAGGCATTGAGGAGACAAGCAGTGAGCCATACAGACATATATTCCTACCTTCATGGAGCTTATATTCTAGTGGGAGGAGGTAGACAACAAATAAGACGTCAGTAAAACATAATAGTATGCTAAAATGTGATCAGCATTATGAAAAAAGACAGGGAAAGGGAGGATAAGAAGCTCTGGGGTGGAAGGGGTTGAAATTTTACAAGGGAGCTCAGGTGGTCAGCTGGGCTATTCTATGAAGGTGACAGTTGAACAAGACTTGGAGAAGGTGAGGGCTAAGACATGTGGACACCTAGAGGAAAAATATTCTAGGCGTAGGGAACAGCTAGGACTGGGGGCCTGAGTTGG
Source organism: Aethalodelphis obliquidens (assembly GCF_003676395.1). Lineage (NCBI taxonomy): Eukaryota > Metazoa > Chordata > Mammalia > Artiodactyla > Delphinidae > Aethalodelphis > Aethalodelphis obliquidens. The sequence goes on from NW_020837980.1 coordinate 8,061,606, forward strand.
CAGCATGATGAACAGAAACAAGTCCCGTGTGGCTGGCGTGCAATAACCCAGGAAGACAGTCACAGAAAATAAAGTCCAAGGGGTAAGAAGGCAGGGGAATCATGTAGATCTTTCTAAGCCATCATAAGGACTTTGGCTTTTATTCTGAAAAAAATGAGGAGTCACTTGAGGGCTGTGAACCAATAAGTAACATGAAAAAAAGAAGAGTAGCATGACCTGGCTTAAGTTTTAAAAGGATTATTCTGGCTGTTTTATTGAGAAGCGACTATGGGGGTGGGGTGGGGATTGGATTTAGATGGAGACAAGAAGACCATGTAGGAAGATATTGTAGTAATCTGGGAAAAAAATAGAATGGTGGCTTAGATTAAGGTGGTAGCTGTGGAGAGGGAAATGAGTGGTTGAATTCCAGACATGTTCTGATGGTAAAGTAAATAGGATTGACCATAGGATTAGATGTGGAGTGTGAGAGAAATGTGTTGAGAATTACCCCCAAGGTTTTCCAGCCCCAGCAACTGGAAGGACAGAGTTGCCCTTTACTGAGGTAAGGAGACTACGTGCGGAACAGTTTTTGGAGGGACTGTCAGAAGTTTATTTTTGGATGTGTTAAGCTTAAATTGTTTATCAAACTTCCAAGCTACATCAACAGTAGCAGGTTCTGGTCTGAAACTCATGGCAGAGGTTTGGGATAAGTGTGTGAATTAGGCAGTCATTAGTTGACTACATAGGATAGTATGGGGATTGAGTGACGATGGAAATCAGACGTGCACAGGTGAAGCCCTGGGGCCCATCAAGATTAAGAGGGCTGGGAGAAAGGGTGGGACCCGTAAAGGAGTCTGGAAGGGATTGTTCCATGATGTAGAGAGAAGGACCAGGGGACTGTGGTACCTGGAAACCAAGGAGGAGAGTGTTTCCAGGAGGAGGAAGAGCTCAGCCGTGTTGAATGTAGCAGACAGGTTAAGGAAAATTAGTAGGTTAAGGCTGACTAGAATATGTTTCAGAGAGACTGGGAGGAGAGAAATTGGAAACAGCACAATTCTGTTGAGGAGATTTGCTAAAAATGGGAACAGAGAAACAGGGTGGTGGAGAAAGAGTGAAAGATTGTTTTGTTTGTGTTTGTTTAGTGTTATTTTTCCTGTCTTAAAAACAACGTATTTGTGTGTTGATGGGAATGATTCAGTAGCGTGGGGAAAAACTGGAGATGGAAGAATGCAGGGAGAATTGGGGCCCAAGATTCTGAGTAATTTAGAAGGGATGAGATCTTATATACACGTGGGATGGTTAGCCATGGATAGGATGAGAGACAACTCATCTTTCGTACCAGGAAGGAAGGCAATGTCAAGGGTTTAGGTGCTTGTAGGTTCAGAGCTTTTGGCAGGTCCCTTCTGATTGCCTCAACTTTCTTACTGAGTTAAGAAGCAAAGTCATTATTTGACAGAGAGAGAGGGGAGGACATGATGGTGATTTGAGGAGAAAGGAGAAAGTGTGAAAGATGGGAAGCCCCAAGGACCACTTGAGGTTTGTGATGAATTTCAAAAGAACTCAGGCAGCACAGAGGTGTGAGGTTTTCCAGCTATGCAGGTATAATCAGGTGGAGAAATGGATTTAAAACAAGTTGTAGATTTTCCTAATGATTAAAAGAAAACAAGAGAAGGAAAAGTGTTGAGGGTTCATGCAAGGGAGCTAATGTTGTGTTTGACCATGGAATTTAAGCTTGGTTAGGAAAGAAGAGAGATCAACAATAAGGTGAAAGACAGTGAAAAGGTGTGAGGGGGAACGATTGATAAATAAATTTTCATCTTTGTAGTAGGAAACCAATAAATATCTAAAACTGAATCACTTGGTGACAGTATAAGCATATTATTTGGAGATATGAATATTAATAAAAAACAAACCAAAAGAGTTGAAAGTTGTTGCTCTGGAACATGGGAAATGGGATAAGAAGGCTTTGAGAACTACTTGGCTTTTTTAAAAAAAGCTATGCACATATGTAACTTTAATAAAAATAAAACAAAGAATATTACTACCTGGCGAGGGGTTAAAAAGAAACTAGAATGTTAGAAGTGTATAACAAATGTTCAGACTAAAACTATCATCACAGTGAAATGTCTCCTTCTTAGGAAAATATATTTTAACAAGTTTGTTTACGTAGAGATTCAAAAATTTAAAGTCTCCCCAGATTTTCCCACAAAGAAAATTTTGAAAATCGACTTCTCTATGAATAAGTGTGCAAAGATGCATAAACAAGGATATTTATTGTAGCATTTTTTAAAACAGGAAAATATCAAGAGCATTCTGAAATGATCAAATATAGTTTTTTCCTAGAAATGTAATCCACTTTTAGTAATTAAATTGTAACTGGAGAAAGGGAGACAAATTACCTGATTAATGGCTCCCAACATCTCAGCCCTACTGGCCACTCGAGCTGTGCACTGACTGAGGAATGTTACACTTTTCTCCAGCTTCTTAATGATTTCCTGGGCTTGGCTGTCATCTTCACAAAGAGGTGTTAAAGACTGCACAGAAAGTAAAGTATTAAAAAGTATCCAACCCAAGTATTCAGCAAGTGATTCTAACACTGACTATATTGTAAATGCAGATGAATCTATTATCTTTGTGGAAGGTGAAAAGCAGCAGCAAAGACCAATAGTGAATGATACTGAAATATTAATACCTTTGTTGGTTATGAGGTAGACCTATGCAGGTATTCACAAAGCCTTTTATACTATTTTTGATCCCTTCCTTCTTTACTTCCCAAATTTGCTACTCCTTCATGTGTGTTTGTATCTTTCTTCTACAATTAATAGGATGGGATGTAATTAATTGGCAATGGTAAAGAAATTATGCCTATAAATGAATTGAATGCACTATATGAAGAGCATAGTTTGAACTTTTAAGAAAAGTAATAAAAATATACTCGAATTAGATATGACTCTGATTACTATATTTGCTCTTCCATTGATGACAAGGTGAGATTGGGCTGGTTAGGCCGTTACGCCTTCATTGCCTTATGAATATTTATCTCAAACCTCTGCCCTTGAACCAAGATGATGGCTTTCCTGATGGAAGGCCATCTGTTTCACTGGAGTGGAGAAAGAATTAAGAGAACAGCATATTTGGAAGCCAACAAGCCATTGCTCATTAGCTGTGTGATCATGAGCAAATTTCTAATACTTGCGCATGTCTAAAATACCATAAATTTTATATAGCATCAGAAAGGAAAAGTGCTGCCAATAAAACCATAAGGCATCATTGACTGTAAATTGCATCTTAATTCTACAAATGTTATAATATCAAGCTTTCTGATTTGCTTTTTCTTCATCTGTCAGATGGAGACAACTGCATCTTCTTTCCAGGAATATTGTGACATGAGAGGTAATAGATGCCAATTGTTTGTCACACAGTAGATGCTCAATGAAATAGCAGCCACTTTTGAAACAGGCAGATATGTATGAGTTGCAACAGGAAAGTTGCTAACCAACTGGAATGACCATTGTCAGACATACAGTTTCTTACTGCAGTTTAAATAACCACCATTAGTTAGAAAGAGAAGAGCATATATTAGTTGTTAGTCAAACAGAATATGGCTTACCAAAACTTAATCATGAAGAAATAGAAAATTTGAGTAGACCGATAATTAGTAAGGAGATTGAAGCAGTTATAAAAAGAAAAATCTCCCAAAGAGGAAAAGTCCAGTTCCAGATGGCTTCACTAGAGAATTCTATCAAACAGCTAAAGAAGAGTTAATACCAATCCTCCTGAAACTCTTGCAAAAAATTGAAGAGGAGGGAACACTTCCAAGTTCATTCTCTGAGGCCAGAATTACCCTGATACCAAAGCCAGACAACAACATTTCAGGAAAATTATAGACCAATATTCATTATGAATAGTGATGTAAAAATCCTCAACAAAATACTAGCAAATTGAATTCAATAGCACATTAAAAGGATTATACACCGTGACCAAGTGAGATTTATTCCTGGAATGCAAGGATGGTTCAACATATGAAAATCAATCAGTGCAATACACCACATTAACAGAATGAAGGATAAATATCCCATGATCATCTAAACTGATAAGAAAAGCATTTGACAAGATTCAACACCTTTCATAATAAAAATATCCAAAAAAACAGAAATACAAGGAAACTACCTCAACATAATAAAGGCCATATATGAACACCCAAGGCTAAAATCATACTCAATGGTGAAAGACTGAAAGCTTTTCTTCTAAGGTCAGAAACAAGGCAAGGATGCCTACTCTCACCACTTCTATGCAACTTAGTACTGGAAGTCCTATCCAGAGCAGTTAGGCAAGTAAAAAAATATATTCAAAAAATCCATACTGGAAAGAATGAAGTAAAATTATCTTTGTTCACAGATGACATGATGTTACATAAAGAGACCCCTAAAGATTCCACAAAAAGACTGTTAGAACTAATAAACAAATTCAGCAAAGTTGTAGGATACAAAATCAACACACAAAAATCAATTGCATTTCTATGCACTACCAATGAACCATCTAAGAAGGAAATTAAGAAAATAATTCCACTTACAATAGCATCCAAAAAAATAAAATAGTTGAGAATAAACCTAACCAAGGAGATGAAAGACTTGTACACTGAAAACTACAAAACATTGCTGAAAAAAATGAAAGAAGACACAAAGGGGAAGGCATCCTGTGTTCATGGACTGGAAGACTTAATTTTGTTAAGATGTCCATACTATTCAAATCAATCTACAGATTCAGTGTAATCTCTATCAAAATCCCAAAGGCATTTTTTTCAGAAATTGAAAAATTCATATGGAATCTCAAAGAACCCCAAAGAGCCAAACAATTTTGAAAAAGAAGTACAAAGGTATCCCATGTCTTGGCTTCAAAACACATTACAAAGATACAGTAACCAAAACAGTATGGTTCTGGCATAAAGACAGACCAGTAGAACAGAACAGCATGCCCAGAAATAAACCTATACATATATGGTCAAATGATCTTTGACAAGGGTGCCAAGACTACAAAATGGGGAAAGGATAGTCTCTTTAACAAATGATGTTGGAAAACTGCAAAAGAGTAAAGTTGGGCTCTTATTTTACACCATATACAAAAATCAACTCAAAATGGATTAAAGACCTAAATGTAGGACCCCAAACTATATAACTCTAGAAGAAAACATAGGGGTAAATCTTCATGACATTGTATTTGGCAATGATTTCTTGAATATGACACCAAAAGCATAGGTTACAAAAGCAAAAATAGAAAAACAGCACTGCATCAAACTTACAGACTTTTGTGCATCAAAGGACATAATCAACAGAATGAAAAGGCAAATTATGGAATGGGAGAAAATATTTGCAAATCATATATCCTATTTTAAAATTGGCAAAGGACTTAGACATTTTCCAAAGATGATATACAAACGGCCAATAAGCATATAAAAAGATGCTCAACAATACTAATCATCAGAGAAATGCAAATCAAAACCACAGTGAGATACCACATTGCACCTATTAAATGGCTACTATCAGAAAACAGAAAATAGGGACTACCCTGGTGGCGCAGTGGTTACGAATCTGCCTGCCAATGCAGGGGACACGGGTTCGAGCCCTGGTCTGGGAAGATCCCACATGCCACGGAGCAACTAAGCCCGTGTGCCACAACGACTGAGCCTGTGCTCTACAGCCCACGAGCCACAACTACTGAGCCCACGTGCTGCAACTACTGAAGCCTGCATGCCTAGAGCCCATGCTCCACAACAAAGAAAAGCCACCACGATGAGAAGCTGGTGCACCGCAACAAAGAGTAGTCCCCGCTCACTGCAACTAGAGAAAGCCCGCACGCAGCAACGAATACCGAATGCAGCCAAAAATAAATTAATTAATTTTAAAAAAAAAGAAAACAGAAAATAACATGTTGGCCAGGATGTAGAGAAATTGGAACCTTGGTGCACCGTTAGTAGGATTTTAAAATGGTAACACCACTGTGCAAAACAGTACGGTGGTTCCTCAGAAACTTAAAATAGAACTCTATATGATCCGGCAATCCAACATCTGGCCATATTTCTAAAAGAATTGAAAGCAGGGTCTTGAAGAGATACTTGCACACCCATGTTCATAGCAACAACATTAAATGTTCACAATAGCCAAGAGGTGGAAGTAACTCAAATGTCCATCAATAAATGAATGGATAAACAAAATGTGGTATATATGTACAATGGAATATTTCATTCAGCCTTAAAGGAAGGAAAGCCTGCCACATGATACAACATGGATGAATTTGAAGACATTATGCTAAGTGAAATAAGCCAGTTACAAAAAGACAAATACTATATGATTCCACTTACATGAGCTATCTAAAGTAGTCAAATTCATAGAAACAGAAAGCAGAATGGTGATTACCAGGGGCTGACAGAAGGGCAAAAGGGGAATAGTTTAATGGCTATAGAGTTTCAGTAAGCAAGATGAAAAAGTTCTGAAGATCTATCTCACAGCAACATGAATATACTCAACACTACTGATGTACACTTAAAATGGTTAATATGGTAAATTTTACATTATGTGCTTTTTTAACCACAGTAAAAAAACAGAATATGGTTTCTATATTTTTATTTTCTTTTTCCAAAATTAGCCCCCTTAATTTTCCAACCCATCTGTATATTTATGGTGACTGCACAAAATAGAAGAATAATAGTTGTTACACTTCTGTGTACCTTACACAAGGTTTGCCCATTATCTGACAAGACTGAAATATCACCGTTCTCTTTTTTCAGTTAATTAAATGGAAATCGTCTTTTGATTCTCTTCTTTGAAGCTTAACATTGATATTATCTCCTGTTGCTCAGTTTTCTGCATAATTACTCTTCTGCCTGAAATCTATTTGAAGATACAGAGAGATGGCAGAAGATTCACGTAACTAAACAACATTTATTTGTTTTATTACTTATACCGTTCTATTGGTGAGGCTTTTATCTTAGCCTGATCCTGATTTCTTACCTCTTATTAATTCACATTTGAGTCAGGCAGGGCTTGGTACCTAGTGTTGGTTTTAGTCATACAAGTAAACTCTTACGTAATTTTGAAAACCTTATTAATAATACAACCGAACGTGTAGTCCCCAAATGTTATGAGTCTCACCTCTAACAGTTTTAAACAGTTAGTAATTTCTTTCTTCAAATTTTCTTCTGCCAAGTCACGGGATCTTTCTTCAAGCTTCACTCTTTTCTCCAAGGTGAACCAGTCGCATTTAAATCCCAAAGATAACCTGAGAAATTCCGCCTGTTGTCAAAATAATTTGAGGGTGAGGACAGAACATTGGATGTAGTCAAATTTCCAGTTTAATACCAAATTACACTGAGGCATTTCTTTCTCCTCCCAGTGACATAATGCTGGCACGCATAGGCTTTCCCTGCACTTTGTCATGGCCAAGCCAGACAGACACCAAACGTACGATAGCTTGTGCAAAAGCTCGCAGGGACTGCAGGCGAGTGAGTCTGAAACACGTATTTGTTTTACTAAAGGAAAAAACATTTGCTTGAAACTTACCTCCACCTCCTTCTCATTAGCAGAAGTGCTGTAAGATAAGAGAAAGAACTTACTCAAACATAGTTCAACAGAAAAGCAAAAAATGTGAGCGTGCTATATGAGGAGGAGCTTACTTGTCACTTTGTCTAAAGTTAACTGACTTCACAGGAAGAGAGGAAACAGCAGCGCCTATTAAAAGACAATAAGATAAAAAAAAAAAAAGACAGTAAGATAGTATTTGGTTAAACAGGCTTGACAGCTACAGGCACATTCAATCCAATGTTGTTAGGGCCTCCCTCCACTCAACAAAGGCGTTCATTGAAATATGTCCGAGAAGACTGCCAGCTAATAATGCATTTGCTTAAATATAAGATAACGTTATGCTACGCTTTGGGGATCACGATCATGTTGAAATTATGGGCTCACACTTCAGTGCATGAATAGTCTTTGAAAACCTGAAGATGTCTCAGAGTCAAGGAACAGCCCAACTTGTTCTTTCTGCTTTTGCATGTTTATTTGATTTGATTCCATGGTTAAATGCATAGCTTCATCTGGTACCCTGGTTTTCCTGCGGACCAAGGATTTAAAACCAGCAACTTTTATGAGATCTTTTATCAGGCACTTTTCTAAGTGCTTTACACATAATTTCTTCAATCCTCAACAGCCAGACTTCTCTGGTGGGTACCGTTCTTACCTACAGTTTATAGGCTAGGAAACTGAATTGCAGCTTACCTAACTCACACAGGTATTGGGGTAGTAGTAGTAGTAGTACTAGTAGTAGTAGTAGTACTAGTACTAGTACTAGTAGTAGTACTAGAACAATAGTATAATAATAATAATACTGCTAATAATAACAGCAACAATAAACATGATATCAATCATTTACCACAGGTTTACTATATGCCAGTCCCAGAACAAAGCTCTTTATACATATTAATGATACTCTTCATGACTACTTCACAAAGAAGACAATAATAGGAATTAAGAGCATTAAGTATAGAGTTGAAAAGATCTGGTTTAAATCCTAGCTTTTGTGGACAGAGAATGTGGCCTGCCATTCAGTAAACAAATGATGCTGTGGTCATCAAGCCATCAGCCATCGTAGATGTGTAGCTGCGGTGCACCCTGAGGGGATTTAAGATGGAGAAAAGCAGGATACTGTCCCTATATATCAAAGGAATGATTTCAATAGGCCCAGACTCTTGCATCTTCCCATACATAGAAAAGGGCTAAATTCATTAACTTGAGATGTCTGGGGTTTTTTTATAATTAGCAGTTATCTTTTGATGTTGGACTACCTGGTGGTTTTTTGTTTTGTTTTGCAAAATCTCCTGTATGTCCTGTCTCTTCCCTTACCTCTTTGGAACAGTCCCTCAGAGCTATCTGAGAGGCTATATCCCAGGCTTAAGTCCTCAGTAAATCTGTGGATAAAACATAATTCTCAACTTTTAGGTTGTGCATTTTTTTTCAGTCAACTCTTTGATCCTTAAAACTAAGTGACCTGGAACAGGTCACAACTTCATCAAACCATCTACAAAATAAGGATGATTTTTCTATAGTAGCTAACTTTTATGAGAACTTTTATCAGGCACCTTTCTAAATACTTTTTACATAATTTCTTCAGTCCTCACAGCCAAACTTCTGTAGTAGGTACCGTTCTTATCTACAGTTTATAGGCTAGGAAACTGAATTGCAGCTTACCTAGCTCACACAGGTATTGGGGAGAACTAAATAAAACTATGCATAAAGAGAATTTAGCCTAGTAATTAGTACAGTCTAATTTCATAAAGGGTACTTTCTTTTTTTTTTTTACTCATCATTTCCACTTTGCAGATGAAGAAATTAAGACTCAAGTTTAAATAGCTTGCCAAAGTCACAGCAAGTAAGAGAGTGACCAAGCATACAGTGAGTGACTCCAAAGCCAGAACTCTATTCACTATTCCATCCTAACAGAAGGGAGATGGGGAGAGAAGCATATTAGCACTCATTCTTCAAATACTGGCTTATTTGCTTTTAGACAGAATAATAAAAAAATCTCAGAGTAGAGCTTAGAATTTGCTACCAACATTGGCATGGTTCTTAGTTCACAATAGGGCACTAGTTATTACAAGACCTCTGGGCTTAACAGGCAATGCAACATAAATACGGCCTTTTGAAAACGCTACAAATTGAATCAAAATCAGTTCTATTTGGCTGATTTTATCTAGAGATGCAGAGTTGTAGATGCCATATCTTTACTCAGAAAGATTTCATCCATAAAACATACCAGCAGGGAACAAAAGTTCACATGGGGGTTGGAAGAGAACATTCCTTACCTCCTGCCACACATTCTTTTCTGTGCTCATTTATTGTTTCTGGTTCCCCTTTGGCTTCCTAAAATCATAAAGAGATTTTATTGCTAAACATAGAGTGGAAATCCTTCATAGCTAATCATTTCTCGACTTCCTGTCCTCTCCTGCCTACCCTGTTCAAAAAACACTCTATAGTATGCAAAGAACTGTGCTAGGCATTCAGAAGGAAAGAGGACTGACTCCAAGGGGGTTTCTAATCTAGCTGAGGCATAAAAAACAGAAGTACATGAAAAGCTGCAATCACGATACAAGTTACTTCAAAGCAAACTAGGATTACTTGCCAAGTAAATGAGAGATAGATAAATATGTGCTTTGCAAAAGGAAGAGAGCAACACCATGGGTTAAGAAGCATGGAAAGTCTCTGCAGACAAGGAACAAGCTGGAGCTTGAGGGAGAGATAGGACTGAATGGATGAAGAGGGGGCGCGGTGATCTAGGACTATCACACGCAGCTTTCCAGATGGATTGTTGGAGAAATTATGGCAAAATAGCTGCTAAGATTGTGCTATGTTTGGCTTTTACTCCATCTGAATATATTTTAAGGTCACTGACCCACTGTCCTACAAAGGTATCCATACGAGAATCACCATAATAGGAGAGTTGCTCTATACTGCCCGGGGAAATCTAAAGGAGAAGCTATAGGTATACAATTATTTTAGGATAATTATTATTCAACATTCTCAGAAATTTTCCATAAAAAATGAGGCCAAGACAAATTTCCTTGGTAGGGCCCTTGACACCATGTCATGTAAGTTCTGGACAACTGTAACAAATGAAATAATACAGGTAAAACACTGGATCATCCTTATCAATATTTACATACTCCAGTTTTTTTAATCCCCCCTCGACCCTGTGACATCTTCTAGTTCCTCATCTCCCATTTGTGATCAGTGAACTACTCTGCCCCTGCACCTAACGCTCCAAGGAAACTGCCCTCCCCAGTTATCAGTGAGCTCCCTACTGCCAAATCCAATGGATAATTTTCAGCCTTTATCATTTTTTTTTTTTTTTTTTTTTTTTTTTTTTGTGCGGTACGCGGGCCTCTCCCGTTGCGGAGCACAGGCTCAGCGGCCATGGCTCACGGGCTCAGCCGCTCCGCGGCACGTGGGATCCTTCTGGACCGGGGCACGAACCCGTGTCCCCTGCATCGGCAGGCGCACTCTCAACCACTGCGCCACCAGGGAAGCCCTAGCCTTTATCTTATGTGACCTCACTGTAGCATCCAAATCGATCTATAATCCCCTCCTTCTTGAAGTTTTTTCATCCCTTGGTTCCCCTTTCCTGATGTCCCTCCATCACTACAAAGCTCCTTCTTGGTCTCCTCCACCATTGCCTTCTCTTATTAGGTAATGGAATCATCAAGAGTCCATTATCCTCTGTGCTCTCTCTCTGCCTGCCCTCCTTCCTTGGGGAATCTCATCCACCTGCTTGGTTCTTTGCTGGTAACTCACAAATATGTGTCTGCTTCTGAAAGTCCCACGGGTGAGCTTATGAATATGGGTATAGAGTTATCTATAAAATCTCCTTACAGGGTATTAACGATGTCTCATATCAACCTGAAACTTGACTTACCTCAAATTAAATTAAATTAAATTTACCCCACAAATTCTTCTCACTCCCTCCTACTCTCATGTTATTCTATTCGTTCCGTGGGTTAGGCCAGAAACCTGGGTGTTGACCTTTTCCCAGACCCCTGATTATCAGTTACCATGTACTGTGAATGCTATACCCCAAGTATCTCTCAAATGAGTCTCATTTTTTCCATCATCACTAAATTCATACTATCTTCATTTCTTGCCTGAATTACTACTATAGCACTCTAACCAATTTTCCACCTCCATTACTACATTTTCTAATCCATTATTTTTTTAAGTTTTCTTTCTTTTTTTTTTTTTCTTTTTTGAGATGAGCTAGGAAAGACTAGAGGACTTGAATTTTCCTCTGTCCATTTTTTATAAGGGGCAACCACTTTCGGCATGTGGGCTAGCCAACACTACGCTTTATATATACTTTACACTACAAAGAATTATCCCAAATCACATATCCAATTACTCCACTCCCTTCAGATAAGAATAGTATAAAATTTTTATCTACCTTATTACCTTCAATGTATACAGGCCACAACCTTCTCTTAACCTGAGTTAGTTGCATGAGTCTCTGTTTCTTGTAATCAAATAGGCCTAACTAAAAGAATGTTTATACACTGAGGGGAAAACAATAATAATACACACACACAGACACACAGACACACACCTCCGCACATAGAATACAGAGAGGGACTGATGTATAAATATGACCCTTAAAGGAACGTAGAATTGCCCATAGTCTGTAAGTTACTCTTCAAATAATTATAAATTCATACCAGTGGCGATATGCCTTCCCTTTAAGGAAAGGAATTTAATTCTTTTTCTATAAACATTTAAATATTCATCCTTATAATGTTTTATAGCAGTTTGCCACGTACCTGTATAACATTCGATACCACTCACTAGGAACCTCCTCCATGACACCTCTTCTGTCCTCTCACCCCAACCATTTCTCTTTCATATCGCTGACCAGTCTAATTACTGAGTAATTGTATGTTTCTTCCATTAATTATAACACATCTATAAGATAGATATCACTGTTTTGTTTAGCCTTATTTATTAATGCCTTCATTTATTTAAGAGTACTCTACAGATAGATATTTAGCTTGTTTCCAGCAGATCTTTGATGAATAAATGAGTGAATGAATGCATGAATGAATGAAAGAAAAATCAGTGTGGAGTCAGGAGGTCCTACCTGAGTCTACTGAGTGACCCTGGATGGTTTGGACTCAACTTCTTCATCTATACGATATTAGTATAACTAAATTCTATTAACCTCATAATATTTTGAAAGGATAAGATGCAATCGTGCTTTTAAGAGTATTTTGCAAACTTAAAGGGACAGTTCTAAATATCATTGCAACATACCATTACTTTTACTGTTAACATGCATATATTTCCTTACCTGATTTTTTTTTTTTTTTTTGCGGTACGCGGGCCTCTCAGTGTTGTGGCCTCTCCCACCATGGAGCACAGGCTCCAGACGCGCAGGCTCAGCGGCCATGGCTCATGGGCCCAGCCGCTCCGCGGCACGTGGGATCTTCCCGGACTGGGGCACGAACCCGTGTCCCCTGCATCGGCAGGCGGACTCCCAACCACTGCGCCACCAGGGAAGCCCCTCCTTACCTGATTTGACATGATTTTTTCTTCATTCACAGAGCCTTGGAGTGCAATATTTTCAGGAGCTGGACTTCCACCTATAAGAAGGAGGAAACACATCAACAGTGTTGGGGGGAGGGGGAGCAGTAACAAGTAAAAGAGGAAGGAATAGTGAGGGTGGCAATGCGGGCGGAATAGTAAGTGGTAAAGTGCTTAACACGTGAGACAAATTTTGTACTAAAAAACTTTAAATGTGTCCATTCTAAAGTTCCCAAGGAAGCTAACCATATAAGATTTCTTAACAGAAATGAATACCTGTATAAATGGCCTTCAAACAGTAGGGTTATTAAAATAAAAAGCAGCTACTGCTGCTTTTTAAAATCAAACACATTACTAGTATAATTGCAGAAACTGAATGAAAGGATGAACAATTAGTAACTTAGTAGCTTTTTTTTTTATAGATTGACAAACAGGTTTTTAACAATTATATATGCAAGGCTGATAACAAAGTATATCCTTCCAAAACACAGTATCTTTCTAAATAAAATGTAATCAAACTAAGAAGAAAAGATGCACTTTTAATTTATGCCATTCCTTTTTGTAATTTCCCTTTGTTTATTTGTATTGTAATGTACTTGATGATGATTTTCCTCTTCACATGATCCATTGTCCTGACTTTAGTTCAGTGCAGGCACAAAGGTCAGCGGCTATAGTCAGATTTCGTTTCTTTCTTTTTAAGAAAACAGAATAGTTAAAGGATGTATTAGATATTTTTAATTTACATGGAAATAAGAGCAAAATGGTAACCCCTTTCTTCAGGGATATAAAATTTTTTCCCTATGGAAATTTTATTTTAGTTCTTTAAAAAAAAATTAAAACAGGTAGTAGATTCATATGGCCCATAAATGAAAAAGCGTAAAATTGTTTTCCAGTGAAAATTTTCCCTCCCATCACGCCTGCCAGAAACCTACTTTACCTCCTCATAGACAATGTTACAAATTTTTGTCTAGCCTTGCAGAGATATTTTATATATACACAAAAACTTTTTTCTATTTTTTTCCCACAAATTTTTACATGCAATACATAATGTTTTGTACTTTGGCGTTTTTCCACACAAAAAATAGTTCTTTGATATCCTTCCAAGAAAAAAGTTTCCTTATATATGTTTTACAGATGTATACTAGTATTCCATTACATGGATATGCCAAAATATGTTAATTAGTCTTCTACTGATCGTTAACTTGTTTCCAATATTTTGTTGTGACAAACAATGTTGCAGTAAATAAACTTCCATATACATCATATAGTATGTATGTACTTAGATCTACAGGATAAAGTCCCAGAAACCAAATTGTTTTATCATGGAATATGTACATTTAAATTTTGGGTAGATATTGTCAAATTCCTCTCCATACTAATTACAAGAATTTACATTCCCTGCAGCAGTGTATGAGAATTCTTTTCCCCCCAACAACCTTACCAACAGTGTGCAGTCAAATTTTTTATCTTTGTCTACATGACAGGTAAAAAATAGCACCCTGGTGCAGTTTTAATTAAAATTTTTCTTATTTGGCGTGAGGTAGAATATAAAGATATTCTTCAGTCAACTGAAGGAATGGATTCCATTTCTACAATTTTACAGCTCCTTTAACTTAGCACCTGTATCTCAAATTTAATTGTCCCAATTTAAACATTAGATGAGTTTTCCTTGATCGGTGTTTTTGGTTGGAATGAGAGCCTATGTTTCCCATGAGTGTCAACCGTAGTGATGTCTCACTGGGAACGGTTCAGAATAAGCACTTTATTTTCAGACTCAAATGGCAGAAAAGGATCTAACATGTTATCTAGTTAATATCTGCCTCCTGAGTGGACCATCACTAATCGGTCCATCCTTTTAACCCAGTAGATTCTAATTAGGATTCTGACAATTCCTAAGTAGGTGATTTCACATCTGCATCACAGTTGAGACTCCGGTGTGTCCAATCAATTTTGGCCATAAGGAAATATTTAAATCCCATTAAAATATACTGTAATTTTTATTTTAAATACAGAATTGGAAAAAAGTTGGTAACATTGTCATATAGGAAGGCCATGGTCACCTCTGGACTTCTTTTCTCCAGACTATGTCTTCAAACTTCTTTTATAAAATAGTATTACTGAGCCACTGAGGATGGTTACTCCACTAGCTTCCAAGTTTGCTTAGTGTTTTAGAATGGAAACTCGTCTTGAACCCTTCAACAGCTTACCTTTGATCTTCTTCACAGCAGAAGTTGATCTTTTATCCTCCTCTTTCTCACAGAGTGGTTTACAATCAATGACACCAGAAGCCATATGCAAAATTTCTGATCCAGAATCTATCAACAGGAGGAAACTAACAGCATGAATACTATGCAAAAGGATTATTTGCTTATGTCCTTTTCATTTGCACACACCTTAGCAGGTCACAGAACATCCAAGCTTATAGTTATAATACTAACACTCTATTTTTATATCTTTTCTAATCTACTCACCACTTGAAGTTACAGTACTCTCTGTGGATGAAGTGTGTCCAGGAGATGGTAGGGTGGAATATTCCCTGTCAAAAAAGTAGAAGTATTTTAGAGTGTCTGGTCCAAAGAATTCTCTTAGAAATTAACTGAATATGCGGCAAAAGTCATACACAGAAACAAACAAGCAAACCTGGACTGTGGCAGGCTCTCAGAATATAAGCGTTCAACACCATTCTCCTTAAGATAAAAAAAAAAAGAGAAAGAGAAACAAGTTTAACAATTTGACATTTTCCATTCCAGAGAAGTTGTGTTAAGCAAACATTTTCATACAGTTTTAAATGAACCCATATTTGCTTTGCTCTTCTGCAGAGGATATGGGAATGGGATGGTACAGGGCAGACTGATATACATACTTCCTCAAAGCTGTACTTGCAAAAAAAAAATCCAATTTTAAGTATACTTACGAGTCCAATATTTAAAGAAAATTTAAATTCTTGGGCAAAACAAATTCTAAACTTAAAGGGCAGATAGAGTTTATATCATGAACTTAAGTTTTCTTTAAACAGAACATTCTAGGTGGGCATAAAACAACATTTCTATTTATGGAAATATTACTCAACTTAAAAATTTTGGCCTGTTGATTTAAAAATGGTTCTCAATTTTCTAGCTAGACACATAATACATTTTAAAGTTAATCCAATTCTCAAAGATCTGAGGGATTACATCTACGTCAGCACCTCTTACTTGGGGTTCAAAAAGAACTTAACAAAACTGTGGTCCCAGCCTTCCAGGGCAAGCATGTGAAAGTCTCATTTGAGCTTCTTAACGTTTATCAAGAGTTCCTAATTTGGGGGGAACTTCAGGAGATTAGGTTCACTTATTCTCTTTCAAAAAATACAGTGGGAACACATGTTCCTCTTTAATAAAAAGTTTTTCTATTCAATAATAAGTATATTTTCATTATCATTTGGTTTATTTAGGAAAAAATATAAAAATTTAATAAATTAAAACTGAAATCACTTGGACATATCCAAAATATGCACAGACAATGCAAAACTGAAGACATTTAAATATTCCATAATCAAACACACAGCTTCTTGTTAACTGGCGCAACCAACAACAGGTTTCAATGGAGGGATGCCGTATATCATAAACCGTATTTAGAATCTCTCCAAGATAATACTGACTATAGTCACAGAAAGATAAAGGTTTAGCAAGAGTTTGCTGAATGTATAGTTATCCAATACAAAAAACAATAGCTTACATCTGTTCAGCACATTAAAATTTACAAAAGCCCTTTTACGTATCATCTCATTTAATTCTCCCAACAACCTTATGCAGTGGGTTTTACGAAAAAAAAAAAAGATTTACTTATTTCAGGTAAGGAAAGTAAAACCAATGAATAAAGTAATTTCTCGGGAGTATTCAGAATGGTGGTGTCAGCCTCTAAACAGTCTAAACAATCAGACTAAATACAGTCTGATTGTAAACAGAACTGTCTTCATTGTAAACAGAACTGTCTCTGAAATACCCTAAGGCTATTGGAGAGGCAGACTTCACAATGATTGTCTTAGACTGGTAGATAATTTGAATATAAACTTTTAAAATGTTCCCCTCAAATGTTTAGAAAACTCCACAAACTTGCACAGCAAGAATTTACACCTAATCCTCCTACATATAAATGTTGGGCAATCTTCTCTTTTATTTCATTTTTGTCCCTGCTTTAAATGTCTTTGTGTCAGATTATATGTAACTGAAGCCTCTTGTGACATCAGTTTAATTTTAAGTCAACAACTTTCATCAAAGGGCCAGTTTGTGCCAGAAACAGTGAAAGGCTGTTTCTGGCACAAAACAGAAAGGTTGGAGAGACCAAAAACACATTCCTTGTCCCAGAGGAGCTCACAGGCCAGTCAGAAAGACAAATATGTAAAACAAATACTTCGTAAATTATAAGCAGCATTCCACAGAGGAAAGTAACATGCACAGAACAGAGTAGGGTAATATTTGCATTAAATTTTGAAGAGAAATTATACCTTATACTTCACAGGTAGTTAAATGATATTGGCTCTATCCTTAAGATATTTAAATAGATTGTACTAGTAATTAGTATATGCTTATTTAACTATCTGCCAATATATATGTAAGAAATGAAGCTATAAAAATATGAAAAAATTAAACATTCTTCAGTCTCATTAAGTATCCTCCATAAAAGTCAACAAGGATTGACTCCTTAATAATAAAAAAATCAGGCCCATTTAACCCTCTATAACATACAAATCTGTTATTATGTGTGGCTTGAAAAAACACTTATTACTGTGCTATAATTAATAATATATATTATATATAATAACTATATTGCAGTAACTAAAAAGCTAATTTTGTCAGAAAAATATTTCTTCTTATACCAATCAGAGTCATGAATACCTGTATTTGAATTTAAGAGGTATGAAAGAGAATGCAGTTATTTTCTATTCAATTAAACTGATTTCCAGTATTAGGGGAAAGGGAACACATTATTTCTGTAAACTTTGTTTTTTAAAAAAAGTTTATTATTTAAAGTCAAAATAATAATAAATATAGCAAAAATACAGTTTGCTTTCATTATACTAGAAATAAATCTCATTTGCCATATGGTCTGTGTAAAGCCCTTCTTTTGTCCTATTTTTTATATGTGAAACCTTTTGGTAAACATAAAATATTTATTGATTAAATAACTAACAATTCTGTGATTTTCGAGAAATGGCATATATTTTTTAGCTGTACATTACTACATTGTTCTGCTGCAAGGATATTGGATATTATTGGATATTACTCCCAATTCATTAATCTTTATAAATCTCACTAATCAGAAAACAACATAATATACAACATATCTCAATCTTAATTTTTCATACATTTGGTCTAACATTTTTTTCCTCCTTACAAGAAGCAGCAGATAAAAGAAGGAGATTTTTTTCCTTCCAAATTTAGGGTTATAGTTAATGAAAGTTGAAGATATAGCCCCTCAGGGTGTCTGTACCTGTGAAGGGGGGGTGAAAAATAACTCAGCAAAAACTTTCTACAATTGTGCTCTTTTCTTCCAGTTTCAAAAGGCACCCCTATTTAAACCCACAGGAGAACCTAACACACACAACAACTGTAGGATCTGGGCAGATGATAAAAAAGATAATTTACTGGATATATTTGAAAACCAAGGAAAATCAAAAAACTGACTAAAAGCAAGAAAAAGAAATTTCAGAAGAGAGACTTACCTACATGTAGAAGATTGGCTCAAGTCAATGAGTCTAACATATGCCGACAGCATAGAGCAGGAAGCATGTTCTTCCTGTTTGAGCCATTCAAATATCAACCTGCATAACATTTACATGAAAATCCGTGGTCCAGCCCATTTGCTTTTGAGAGTAAAAGTCTAACGTAGGGTGGGGTAGTTAAGGTACTCATGGAACAAAGCGAGACATTCTCCCACGGGCTAGATCAGCAAATGCAGGATGCATACACACATATTCTCTCTCTCTCTCTCTCTCTCTCTCTCTCTCTCACACACACACACACACACACAGCAGTATTATTTTAATATTTAGATAGAAAATATGAAGAACAATAAGAAATAACTTCTAAGGTATTAGTAAGGGCAATTAACAGGCCTAGATAATCTCCCAGGGTTACTCTTCTAGATGAAGTGCTATTTCATCCTTAGATTTTTATGATCAGAAACCCTTCCACTAATAAACATTCATGTTACCGATGTAATTTTTACTTTTAGATCCATTTTAGACAATTGACGTTGCTCAAATAAACTAATATGATTTTCTGAGAAAAGAAGAAAAACCGAACAAAAGGAGTCTATATAGACTTATTTTATTCTAACTTAAAAAAAACAAAAATGCCCTTGACTTGAAGTTGGTTTCAATATTCTAAAAAGAAAAGAAGGTAAAATTAAACATCAAAAGATTACAACTGTTATAACCTAAATAAAACGAAATTCCTTCACAAGTTTTTTGGGGTTTTTTTTGCAATTTCTAACTAAAAGGACACCACACCTTCAGATCCACAGGACATTCCCACCACTTTGAGGTTCATTTGTAATACAGTTATAAGCCAACTTCTACATGTCCCAGTTTTGCAACTGGCAATGTTATTTATTCTCCAAGTTTATTAAAGCTGCACCCACACACAGCTTGAGAGAACAGGACATACAATGGCCAGAAAATCTGAGATACTTTAAAACTGATTCTGTCCTTTGCCTCATAAATCACCTTCTCCTAGTGATAGTATATCTTAGGCAAAAACATGTAATGACATGAAGGAGACCTCAAAGGGATGGCAAAGCACTTAATATTTAGTATATGTGATTTTTTTAAACAGCCAAAGAGAAAACAGAAATTCATCTTCCTATCCTCTGACCTGTATCCTCTGAGCTTCACACTGCTTATAATTCTGATTCTGGGTGATAGTTACAGTTGCTATTTTCTGAGTGTTTACTATGAACCAGGTACTTTATATATGTTATAAAGTGTCTTGTTGGGGTCAAATCTGAGGTTGGAGTAGGTAGAGGGGAGAATCAGTTTCATTGTCATGTAATTTTCATGAAGCTTCTTAATTCTTGGAGTGTTTGGGGACAAACACAGGTACCTAATCACAAGTCCAGTTTTGCAAAGTCCCAGAAATCCTTTGGTTGCTCTTCAGACTCAATGGTGGGAGCAGTGAATAAGGAAAGATTATAAGGAGAGACAACTGAGCCCCAGAGAGAAATTGCCAAGAGTGAGGAAGAACTGAGAAAGTTGGGCCAAATGAACAGCTGGGTCTAGCTATAGAAGGGAGCAGCAATCCCTGATTCAGTGGGAGACTGTGCTACTAGCCAGCCCTGCTGGATTATATACTTTCCTTGAAAAGTAGAGGATAATTTTAACTGCATCACAAGGAGTCCACCCAACACCACAGTAGTACCCAGCTCTGAAGGTGCTGAAACAAGAAGTGAGAGTCATCTCCCAACCGACCAGGAAGAGGAGATCACCAAAGGTCCAGACACAGCGTTCCAAGGAGGTCGACCGTGGAGCAGGCAGGGACTATGGACAGTGTGGGCAACAAACAGAAAGGACTGCAGAGATGTGAAACCAACTACCTTCTCCAGCGATCTCTCAGGAGGTGAAGTGTCCTTCCCTGGGACCCACAAGTTGGTGAGATCAGAAGGACACTGGGATATACTGGTAGGCACCAGTATAGAGGTTCTTGGAAATGCTGAGAAGGGACCCCATGAATCAAAAAGGCCTTCCTATTCATCAGTAAGTGGGGAGACAGAGCACTGAGATTTGTCTCTCCTCTAAATATGACCTACTTGGTTTGTTTCCCTGGACTGGTTAGGCCAGAATTCAGCTGTTGCAGAGATATATGGGTATATGTATATGCATAATATATGTATATGTGTATGTGTGTATTTGAATCCTGAAAAGGACTCTGCAAAGTAATATCTCTGTTTCACAAGGGAACACACACAAACTGAAAGAGGTTAGGCCACTTGTCCGAGTTCACACAGCTAATAAGTAACAGAGTCAGCTTAAACCCACAACTGCTTAATTCCAAAGCCTATGCTATGTGGCTAAAAATTCTAGGTCATGACTGGGAAATATTTCAAATAAATACAAAAGTAGACAGGATAGAATAATTACCCTTTGTGTACCCATTCTGCAGGTTCAACAATTAACAACCTATGGCCCATCTCCTTTCATCTATACCGTCACCCACTAAACCTACCTTAGCATTGTTTTAAAGCATATCCCAGATACCATAGACATTTCTTTCATAAATATTTTAGTCTGAGTCTCTAAAAGATGAGGACTGGAAATAATTTATTTCCTTTCTTCCTCTTTATGCTAAAATATCCCAAATAAATAGATTTCACTGGGTCATTAAAGTAGTTCTGTTCTCCCCAGGAATGTCCCAAACTGGACCCCAAATTATTTTACTAAGACACGTTCTTTTTGAGGTATTAGTCTTGCTAGAGTCCTTTGGTCACCCAAAGATCCCCTTATGAATACTGATGTTCACTCTTATCTCCTATTGTGCTTTCTGAAAAAGATGCTAGAATATAGCCTCCTCTATGAAAATGGGAGAGGAATTAAAAAAATAAATCTAAGGTTCTCAGGAACACCAGACAGAAAGCAAGAGGGCGAGACTGTCAATTCAACAAGTCCACTGGGTGCTCACTCAATGTTTTAAATAGAGCCTGTAGGGAGTACAAAAATAAATAAGTCAATAGGCATTCAACAAATATTAATAGAGCAGCTACTGCATACCAAATCTATTCAGGCTGCTAGATGCACAATGGTTAATGGCCAAAGGCACTCTACACCAAGTTTATAATCTGATACAGGAACATGTTAAGAAAACAAAGAACTACAATGTAACCAAAATATAGACGAGAGGAGCACAGAGTTACTGGGGTCTAAAAGAAAAGAGTGAACTTATTTTTTTCCTGAGTGCTACGGTTGAGAAATGAGGAAAATGAGGCCTGAATGACAAGACTTTTCCATAGTAGCAGAGAGGTCGAACCAGGGAAAACCCTCACTTCTTGACTTCTAATCCATTACGATTTCCATCTCAAGAAGGACTAGAGATGCTTGATGGTAAACATTTCTCACTACCACAAAAGGTTTTATGGAACACTTGGTTTTTGGAATGGGCCTTGATAGTCAAATAGAATTTGACAAGTGGAGAAGTGGAAGTGTTCTGGGCAGAGAAAACAGCATAAACAGCTTTGTGTCACATATTCCAACGATACAGACCACCTGGTTTGGCTGACATTTAGGGACAATTATAAGGCATGGATGGGGAAAGGATGGAAAGGTAGGTTGCAACCAGATTAGAGAAGAGCTTGAATACCAGGGCAAGTTGTTTGTTTTGAAGGCCCTCAAGAGTGATGAAATTCCAAGAGTTTGAAGCCAAAGAGTTAGGAAAACACAACGATTTATGGGTCGCTGGGACAAACACGGATTATATGCTTTGTAATTTTAATTTCATGTTTCATCCTAATTCTTATGAATGAGAATGCATAGATAAGCATTATCTAAGGAGAGAGTTCTATTTGTTTAAGAGATGGGTGGGGGGCATGAAGGGGTAGAAGGTGGGGATTTACTCAAGGGACAGGCATGAGGGAGTCAACAGGCTGCCCTGATTCCTCAGTGGAGCAGAGGAAAAGGGAAACGGTGGACATTGGTGGGAACAGCCATGGAGTGCAGCTGACAGATTAGTTCCTGGGGCCTATGGAAGAAATGGCACGGAGGCAGCAGGAAAACCTTCAGGGAATCTATACATTTCTGCAGGAGCATTTAACAGGAGTTTGTCTTGTGATCTCTGTTCGCTCTACTTCATGGGTGTGGAGACAAAATAATTCGGTCACATATCCTAATGAGAGTGGATTAGGAGCTCCTTTTAGATACAAAAGGGAGCAAATTTATTTCTTAGCCAAAAAACTACTTTCAAGGTAACTAGGAGTAGTTATTATGATTGAAACGTCTAAATTCAGTGTTCTCAGAGGAGTTGTAAGAAGGGATTAATCTTTGAAGCTATACAAACTTGAATTTGAATCCCAGGTTTGCTACTTACTAGCTGAGTGATCCTGGTTAAGTTATTTAACCTCTCTGAACTTCAGTTGCCTCATCTGTAGAAGCAGAGAATACTTACCATTCAAAGTTGTAGAGAGAATTAATAACATGGCACGTGGAAATGTTTTCCTACAAAGTACCTGGTACACAACTGATGTTGGTTCCTTCCCCTTTCTTGGTGAAATCAGTACCAGATAAAAGGGAAATTACTAACAACCAAACATCCTGTAAGCTTCCAAGTTCAACTTCCTTTATTAAAACTTTACAAGAACTGCTAAGGAATAGCAAAATAGATTCATTTCCTTTTTCTTTCCTTTTCTCAGCTATTCAATAGGATGGGGTACTAAGGAATGGAAAAATGTGAGATACATACACTTAAAAGAATAAGAACAACTCATATAAATCATTTTTTTTAAAAACTCATTTTTTAAAATGGACAAAAGATCTGGGTAGACATATCTCTAAAGAAGATATACACATGGCCAATGAGTGCATGAAAAATGCTCAACATCATTTGTCATTAAGGAAATGCATATCAAAACCACAAGATACCACTTTACATCCACTAAGATGCCTATAACCAAAAAGATAGACAAAAAATAATAGATACATGTATATATATAACTGAATCACTTTGCTGTACACCTGAAACTAACACATTGTTAATCAACTATGCTCCAATATAAAATAGAAATTAAAAAATCAAATTTAATTTAATTAAGAAAAAGATAGACAAGTGTTGACAAGGATGTAGAGAAAATGAAATCCTCATACATTACTGGTGGGAATGTAAAATGGTGTAGCTGCTTTGAAAATCTGTTTTGCAGTTCCTCAAAGTGGTAAACATAGAGTGACCATACGATGCAATAATTCTACTCCTAAATATATACCCCAAAGAACTGAAAACATATGTTTACACAAAATGTTTTACACTAATGTTCTTAGGGGCATTATTCATGGTAGCCAAAAAGCAGAAACAACCCAAGTGCTTATCGGTGGTGAATGGATAAACAAAAGGTGGTATATTCATACACTGGAGTATGATCCAGTCACAAAGAGGAATGAGGCACTGATAACAGGCTACAACACAGATGAACCTTGAAAACATTATATTAAGAAAAGGAGCCAGTCACAAGAGGTCCGTATTGTCTTATTCCATTTATATGAGACATCCAGGATAGGCCGGTCTATAGAGGCAGAAGGCAGATTAGTGGCTGCCCAGGGTGGAGTGGGGTGGCGGATAGGGCTAGACTGCTAGTAGGTGTGAGGTTTCTTTCGAAGGGGATCAAAATGTCCTAAAGCTGATTGTGGTGATGGCTGCACAACTCTGAATATTTTAAAAAACGTTTAATTGAACAATTTAAATTGATGAATTGTTTGGTAGGAGAATTATATCACAATAAACCTTTTTTATTTTATTTTATTTTATTTTTGCGATACGCGGGCCTCTCACTGTTGTGGTCTCTCCCGTTGCGGAGCACAGGCTCCGGACACGCAGGCTCAGCGGCCATGGCTCACGGGCCCAGCCGCTCCACGGCATGTGGGATCTTCCCGGACCGGGGCACAAACCCGTGTCCCCTGCAACGGCAGGCGGACTCTCAACCACTGCGCCACTAGGGAAGCCCAATAAACCTTTTTTTAAAAAAGGAAGAGTGATGGATTTCCAGATTCTGGAACAGAATGGTCTGCTCCATTTGACTGAGAAGATCACGTTCCCTCAGGCTCAGACTGCTGACCAAGGAAAGTGCTCCAGGCACATCTCCACGACCTGGGGTGTTTGCCTAAGTGCCCTCAGCTACTCAGTATTCTCTTCTTGGGTAGAGAAGTACAATTAGCATCTAACTGCAGCAATGGGTACTCCTTGGGCTTTGCCTTACTCTGTACAGCAAAGTACCAGCACCTCAAAGATTATCTAGCCTTTACCTCGAGAGAGTCAATGAGACCTGAGACTCCTGATAGCCAGTAGTGAATTTAAGTCCCAAACCAGCCTGCCTTTCAAAAAGTTCAGCACACTTCATCAAAATCTCCATTTGGTTATATATCCTTGAGTTTATACTATAGAAGGGGTAGAAATCCCCCCAGATGCCATCAAAGGTTGACATTTCTCATGCATCTGAATTCTGTGGTATAAGACTTGTACTTGCCATAAGCGTCTCTATAATACTTAAACAAAACAAAACAACACCATAGAAGAGGGTCAGGATATGGTAGAGCTAAAAATGAAGTTGAAATATAGTCCAATACTCACTTCCATACTTGGGTCATTATTCATCCTGATGCAACCTGAAAGATCTGTTCCTGGGTGGGGACCACCTGTAGGGCCTGGACACCTAATAATAGACAGTAAAGTTCCTTAATACAGGTGGAATAACTGCAAATTTCAGCAGATACCAATCTATCACATAGTTCCCCTTCCCTGCCCCAATTTTACCGAATTTCTAATTAAGTTCATGTCTTAACGGAGACATGATGAAAGAGAGCTCTAAGCTCCATCAGCGAGAGAGGTTATAACCATAGAGAATCTAGTCCCAAATGAAAATGAAGTATTTGCAATTCAGAGTCTTGCTTCCTGACCCTCGATACAGAAAGGAAATTTCATTGGGGTGAACAGTGCTCACAAACTCCACTGACATTTCTGAACTTTTCCTAAGGAAGAAATGTCTGTGTACTTAGAAAGGTGAGTGAGCTCAGATGAGCTTTGGGAGAGGGTATGTGCGAGCACAGGGATAGAGTCCCAAAGACTTGTTCACCTGGAGTGTGAAGGAATAGAAAGATGATCTAAACCTAGCTGAATGAGTTAACCTAGCAGTACGTAGTATATTCCTAAAAACTGGGAAACATTTTAAGTAGCTTAATTTGTCTTTTACACTTTAAGAATGGATATCATGAAATTCAAAAGAGCTATAGAGAAAACTATAAAGGTATCTTTGTTTTAAAATTGTCAATTTTCAGAAAGTTAGAGAAGTTACACAATAAAAATTCCACAATAAAGATGTCGTGATGTCAAGATATGAAACTTTTACTGATTAAAAGTTTAGGCAATAGGAATAGGCCACCCACGAAAAGTAGGCCAAGTGTATTTTGCCCTATGAACTTACTTGTGCCTTCCAGTCACATCCAAAGCACCTTCCTCTACTTCTCCATATTTGGGCCTTTCACGTGAAGCATGGATTCGGTTGGCTACACATGAGAAAGGTGTCAATTCTAGTCTTGGAATTGCTGTAAGACTATCCAGATACAAGGCATCTGCAGTAGAACAGAAAAGAATAAATACAGAAATTAATGGTTCAAATTATATATATATACTATTTCTTTTCCTCTTGGGAGATTAGACCATTTCTGAAAAAACAAAAGTCAGTTCAATTCAATTAACATTTTTTTTTGAATTTTTGAATTTTATTTTATTTATTTTTTTATACAGCAGGTTCTTATTAGTCATCCATTTTATACACATCAGCGTATACATGTCAATCTCAATCGCCCAATTCATCACACCACCACCATCCCCCACCACTTTTCCCCCTTGCTGTCCATACGTTTGTTCTCTACATCTGTGTCTCAATTTCTGCCCTGCAAACTGGTTCATCTGTACCATTTTTCTAGGTTCCACATATATGCGTTAACATACGATATTTGTTTTTCTCTTTCTGACTTACTTCACTCTGTATGACAGTCTCTAGCTCCATCCACGTCTCAACAAATGACCCAATTTCGTTCCTTTTTATGGCTGAGTAATATTCCATTGTATATATGTACCATATCTTCTTTATCTATTCAATTAACATTTTAACATTACAACCCCCCACCCCCTAAATTTTGATGCCTAGTTATGAGGGGTAGAAATGTCAGTTATTTTTTTAAGCAGGTGGTAGGGGTGAAGGAGGAGAAACAGAAACCCTTACCTAGTAAGCAACTAGAGGGGTCAATAACAATCTGCTACCAGGGGGCAAAATCCAGCCAGCCTCCTGTTTTTGTAAATAAAGTTTTATTGGAACACAGACACACCCATTCATTCAGTATCATCCAAGGTTGCTTGTGGGCTACAACAGCAAAGCTGAATAGTTGCAGCAGAAACCGTACAGCCTGCAAAACCTCAAATATTTACTATCCGGCCCTTTACAGAAACAGTTTATCAACTCCTAAAGAGAAAAACAGTTCGACATTGTAATTGTAAACCACTGAAGAGTGCAGGAAATAGGGTGACAATTTTTCTTTTTTTGAGGAAACTGTCTTGTCACATTTTTCTGAGTATAGGAAGCAGCAGAATTTAATAGAAAAAACATAGGCTTTGAAATTAATCACAATTTTTAGTTCAAATCCTGACCCTGACACATAAACCAGGCGTGTGATCTCGGATAAATAACTAAACCAACTCAGCCTCAGTTTACTTACATATAAAGTGCCACATGGGGACTTCCCTGGTGGTCCAGTGGTTAAGAATCCACCTTCCAATGCAGGGGACTCGGGTTTGATCCCTACTTGGGGAACAAAGATCCCACATGCCTCAGGGCAACTAAGCCCGTGAGCTGCAACTACTGAGCCCACGCGCCACAACTAAAGGGAAGTCCACGTGCCAAAATGAAGTGCCCGTGCGCTGCAACGAAAGATCCTGCTTGCCACGACTAAGACCCAATGCAGCCAAAAATAAATAAAGAAAAATTTTTTTAAGTGCCACATGACCTTAGGCAAATTATTCAGTGTTCCTGCTAACTTATCTTTAAAATGTGAATTACATTAGCATCTACCTCACAGGGATATGGTGAGGATTAAATGAATTAACAGGTACATGAACATACAGGTCTGCAAATTACTCAGTGTTCCTGCTTCCTTATCTTTAAAATGTGAATTACATTAGCATCTACCTCACAGGGATATGGTGAGGATTAAATGAATTATTAGCAGGTACGTGAACATACAGTTCTGAGAGCAGAGAACTGTTCCTGGCACATAGCGGGCACTCTTTCAGTGCTGCCATAGTATCGTTACCATCACTGAGTTAGTGTGGGTAAAATCGTCTCTGTAAAGCACTTATCTACTGTCTGACACAAACTGGCCACTTGTTAGTAGTGGTAGCAGTTTTCTCTCTTCTGGTTGAAATGATCTACAAGTCACTCTACTTGCTTCTTATTCCTTCTTAAATTTATTTTGATAATCATCCCATTTCTTTTGTCATTTCAGAACCAACCATTAACTTTTGCTTTCAAGCACATCCAGGTTGTGATGAGAGAAACCACCACTTTCAGCGTTTCCTAAGATAAAGTTCATTCTCCTTAGACTGGCATTAATAGTCCATGAGGTGACCTACAACATGCTCCAAACTGAAATTCTACTCCATCCTGACCCAAGCCCTCTTATCTCCACAGTGACTTATCCAGCATGGACTCTTCTCCAAACACTTAAAACTTTTGCATTTTTTTCCCCCCTCATGTCATTCTCCCCAGTTGGAATACTTTTTCCAAGCTTTTTGCTTTTCCAAATGCAGCCCGTCTTTCCATGCCTGGTTCAACACTCAATTTCTTCTACAGAGCCTTCTCTGAACCCAGGTCTTACTTCCTTAATAGTCTGTGAGCTACCTTAGTACTCACTTTCTAGTAAACATAAAATAGTGCCTTGCACAGAGTAGGTGGTCAAATATAAGTTGACTGACTGAATTCAGGGATAAACGTCTAAGTTTTCAACATTTGCTATATAATTGTGATTAATTATTTTCCCTCTCAAGAAGAACCCCACCCCCAGCTGTGTCTGACAGGGTATAGGACAGGGTCTATCCACGCTTACCCAGCAGAGGTGTGTACCAGCATGTACGTCTGAAGGTCAGGGGTAGCTGATGTATTCTTGCTTCTTGACCACTATATCGTTTATGGCAACACTGCTTCTGAACAGAATATCAAGTACTATTAGCTTTCCAAAGGGCTGTAATATATTTCATAATCTCTCTTCATCTCCAAAATTAGAAAGAATATCACTGTTCTCCCGCAAGAGAGTTTGAGAAGAAAATAAATGACATCAAGTAACAAAGTTTTCATGCTTTGGATCAAAAGGGACGTAGCTTATCAGTAAAAATGTAATTCTTGTTAAAAATCACTCTTCAATAATTTAACAGAAAGATAACATCAATTCCCAATAATCAACACTTTCATATAAACAAAGGCTTTGAGGAAAGAAATATGAGTGAGGGGCAAGTTTAGTTATATAATTCTTCTTCATGATACCGTAATCAAAAAGTTTTAAATAGTACCATTTCCTAGGGCCTATCAAAATTGTGTGTGTGCACATGATAAAGAAAAAAATAGGTATCTTGCTTTGTCTGATACCCTCTCAAGAAAATCAGTATAGCTTAGAATTCTAACTTTCTAATACACATTGGACTTAACTTTCTATTTTGGCATAATAGGAGATTCACAATTGGCAGTTAAATAGTTTCAAAAAGCTTAAACTCACCAACTGTTCCTGGAGAGGTTGATGAATTCTATCCGTGCAGGACAAGGGATCGTAGTGAGGAAATTCCTCATCTAAACAGCTCTGTCATAAGAAAAATGGTGGAGTGCATTCAAAGACAGAATGATGGGAGAGTGACAGATACAAAATACATTAGATTTAAGATGTGATGCTACCTGAGAAGGAGAAAATGGACTAGTTCTTTATCTTGTATTTTTCATTAAGGGAACAAGTTTGTAATGGTAAACCTCTCACTGCATTTTCCCCATTACTTGTTCTAGGAATGAAATCCAAAGATCAGGAACAGGAAACTGAATGGCTTTGTCACTGAAATCTTCAAGCAGAGACCAAAGAAGCTTGTTGGAGACATAACTCAGAGAGTGAAAATGCTGTCTGTGAAATTTCTACAGCAATAAAATTGCGACTTTTGTCCAAGAGGTAGATACATGTCTATCAGTTACATTGTAATAGAAAATTGGTGTTCTTGAGATGATTATGGAGATTTTTCCAGTTCAACTTATTGTAAGGGGATTTTTAGGCACTCTGCCTAGCTTAATCTCCTACATGAATTTTTTTTTTCTCCTTAAACAGATGTGCCTGCATTATGCCCTAGAAACAGATACATGCAAATATCACCCTTTTCTCTTTCCTCCTCCAGCCCCTTCCCTCCAGTGCCAACCTTGCTGTTCCTTATGTTCTTTATTTATGAACAGAAAGGAGAAATTCACCAAGTGTCAGAAGAGAAAGAAATACATTTAACTGTACCATGGATATCTTGAGATATCCAGACAGAGAGGAGTTGAAAGTTTAATTCAACTAGGAGAGAAAAGAGACAGCAACCATCAAAGCCCACTCAAGAGTCTCAGAAAGGAGGTGCCTAAGACTAGCAGACTGGCCCTTTGCTAACAGATACAGTTCTGAAATGCTTCCTCTCTGAAAGATGTTATTAGGAGCCACGCACTAATGTGCATTCTCCTCTCCTGTTTTGCTAAATGCTTTCAGTGCATAAGAAAACAAAGTCTACCAGAGCATCTTTTCTAACTTGATTATTTAATTTTATGGCTAAAATTATTATATATTATAACTTAGCTTCAAAATCTTAACACCAACTGGACAACTTGCCCACAGTAAACACATATCACAGAGGTTTGGGTCTTTTTGTTTGCTTTTTACCTGAAACAGCAAGCCATGGAGTTGTCCTTTAATTAACTTCTTTCTTAGTGACTCAATTGTTGCTATAAAGAGAATTTATAACCAGATTAATATGACAATTCGTAACCCCCTTTTCCCTTAGTTCATTTTGTAAACTTTTTTTCCTAAAGATTTTTTGATGTGGAAAGATTCTTTGATGTGGACCATTTTTAAAGTCTTTATTGAATTTGTTACAATATTGCTTCTGTTTTGGTTTTTTGGCCCCGAGGCATGTGGGATCTTAGCTCCCCGACCAGGGATCGAACCCGAACCCCCTGCACTGGCAGATGAAGTCTTAACCACTGGACCGCCAGGGAAGTCCCATTTCATAAACTTTTAACAGCTTTCAATTTGAGGCCTGAGGAAAGGAAAGAGAAAACAACGGCTTCTGAGAATGACGTTCTCAACTCATGACTCGTGAAACTGGGAAAGCAGAAATAAAACAGGTAGGAGCAACTAAACCATTATTGCCCTTGAGTATTTAAAATTAACCTTGATAGATGCAAGTGAATTATCTTCTAGAAGTGAGTCACAGAATTATTCATGCTAAAAAGGGAATACACCTCAGAGGTCACTCGGTCCAACCTCCTACCCATGGGGAAATTGTCTCTTCAGTAAGCCTCTGCTTGAGCTACAAGCAATGGAAGCCCTGGAAATGGAGCCATAGAAGCCCAGATTCCTACAAGTAGGTCTGGGATCATGAAGACACTGATATCCAGAAGATTTAAGTGGATAAATGGTTATTCGTGGAGCCGAGATCAGGCTCATAGGACAACGCTCCGTTCACTATACTCTTTTGTGAAATTAAAAATATGTGTCTCTCTACTTAACTGAAATCTGCTTCCCAGTAACTTCCAAATTGTCCTCTCTGGAATAATGAAAGTGATAAAAATACCTATTTAACTTCTTAAGTTAAATAGCCACATATTACTTATTTGACAATCTATACCCTTTGAAAGATAGCCAAGAACCAGAAAATAGGCTGAAATCTTTGGAACAACCAAAATAGATGTTTATATCCGTGCCCTTTATCCATGTGGCAGATCCTCACGGTTCACTCAGACAGTGGGCTCTGAATTTATACATAATTCTCGCAAGCTTGACTGTTTTCTCAGCCCACAGATGATTAAAAACAAAAATTAAATGAGGGTACGAAGCTCTGTTAGATGGAGGTGTATTAATAGCTGCCACTTAAAAAAAAAAACCCACTAACAGCCAGGAAAATTAACAGCAGATACTCTGGTGTCCAAAACACATAGAAATCTGGTGCTTCTTATTTTAAAGACCAACCGTTTTATATCTCAGTAGCCTGAAGAAATTCTGCGCCATGAAAATAATGCTAATACATGTGGAAATTACAGAATCTAATTATAAATATTTTTCAGGGATAAAGAGCTTGAAAAGCTTCAATTATGTGGAAAATTACCCATGTGAAATTTATTTTGTAAGAATATTTTTTTGTAAAAATAACATTTCCCAATTAAGCTTGACAGTGTTTATGAGGCCCACAAGGAGGAAAATATATTTTTAAACTATTTCCAACATATGTAAGTTAAGAAAAATTAAACTCTTAATACTTAGAACTCTAGTAAAGATTCAGTTTTTAAAAATTCTCTGTGTTAACTGTATTAAGAAGTAAGGCTCTGTCCTCCTCCTGACCTATATCTGAGCAACAGCAATCAAAGTTTTCAGAAGTGGCCAACATTATGCTTCTGAAGTTGTGTATCTCAAAACACTGTCTTTGAATTTCCAAATTAAGCTTGTGTTCAGAAGAAATAATGAGTTAGTATAAGACTGTCTAAATTGCCCATCTGCTTTCCCACCAGGCAATCTTGATTTTTAGAAATAGTCCATCTCAAAACAAGTTCCAAGTTGTAAACCTCATTTCAACAGATGTTTTGTGCAATGGGTAGCAACTATTTTCATATGTTTCATAAGGCGAAACAAGCTGGCTTATGACGTTAATTTGCATGTACCTCTGCATTCTTCTTTATGTGTTTGGAGTTGGACCTGCCATGTCTCTACGGCATTTAGGTTTCACATGGAAGCAACTAAAACAATGGCCACTGTTTCCCCTGCTGTTGCCATCTGTGACGTAGGATGAGAACAGTCGTCTTGGATACATTTTCTTTGAAGGAAGCTGAGATAAAACAACTTTCTAAATGACTATGCACTAAAGCTTTCAGGCAAAGGCCCTGCGATTAATTGGCTGCTGAAAATCAAAACCATGATATTGAGCTGTAATAATGTTAGGTATCAATAAGCGTTGACGTTTATGGATTATGGGCTTCATAACACTGTAATATAACGTGTTACTCAATGTTCTATAGCATTGTGCATTACAAATATTAAAGTTCATTGAAATCCATAGACTAGAAGAAAATAATTCACAACACACGTATCTGTCAAAGTTCTTGTAGCCAAAATATATAAAGAAAAGAAATCCTACAACTCAGTAACAAAAGGACAAGTGACCTAATTTGAAAAAGGGCAGAAGACTTAGATACTTCACAAAGAAGATATACAATGGCTAATCAGCCCAACAAATTAAAATCACAGTGAGATACTCCGTCGTGTAGAGAAAATGAAAAAGACTGACATCACCAAATGCTGGGGTTGTGGATACCTGAAACTCCCACACA
Organism: Aethalodelphis obliquidens; assembly: GCF_003676395.1. Classification (NCBI taxonomy): domain Eukaryota; kingdom Metazoa; phylum Chordata; class Mammalia; order Artiodactyla; family Delphinidae; genus Aethalodelphis; species Aethalodelphis obliquidens. Next base: position 8,095,016 of record NW_020837980.1, read on the forward strand.
TTGCTGCTAGGAGTGTGAAATGCTACAGACTCTATGGAAAACCGCTTGCAGTTTCTTAAAAAGTTAGAATTACAGCTCTACTATGATCTAATATCTCTGCTCCTAGATATTTATCCTAGGTTAAACAAAAACACAGGTCCACACACAGACCTATACACAGATGTTCATAGCAGCTTTCTCCCTAACAACCCAAAACTGTAAATATTAGGTTGGCCAAAAAAGTTCGTTCGGGTTTTTCCATAAGATTATGGAAAATCATCTTGGCCAACCCAATCATTTAGATGTCCAATAATAGGAGAAAAGATAATCAAATTGTGGAATGTTCTTACAAAGAAATGTGGCTCAACCATGAAAAGGGCATCCCATTGATAAATACAACATAGATAAGTACTACGCTCAAGGAAACACACACACACAAAAGTATATACTGTATAACTCAATTCTAGAACAGCCTAAACTAACCCACCAGTGATAGAAATCAGATCAGTGGTTGCTCCTTGTGGTGGTGAAGGTAGAAGTGGGGAGGAACTGTTTTCGCGTACCGAAAAACAAACAAACAAACAAAAAACTACAACAAGAACGAAAACAATGGGGCTTATAAAATAAATAGGGTTAGGAAGAGACCACTAAAAATGTATATGCAACATTGTAACCAGAGCGCTAACAAGCACAATTAGTAGTAGTACTTAAAAAGATAACATGGATCACTGAGACATGCAACTTAAAATGGCTAAAGGCTGACTCCCAGGATGCTAGAAATGCACAAAAACATTGGAGTGGAAATGCTGGTGACACTTTAAATGGCACAGT
>NW_020837980.1:8095925-8240087 GCF_003676395.1 Aethalodelphis obliquidens
CGGACTCTCAACCACTGCGCCACCAGGGAAGCCCAGACCCTTGTTTTTAATTTTCTTAAAATAAAGGTGAAAGTCTCCTGCTGCCTGTTAGCAGCCAAGCTGAGGGCTTTTTCCTCTCCTGCTGAAGGTTATAGTTGTATTCCTACCAATCCAGGTCCTAGACCCAGGAAAATTGTGAATGAAATGCCCATATTATCCTTACACGTCTTCACCCATTTGTCAATCATGAAAGAGACAATTTACGTGATAGAAACATACTCTAGCAGAATAGACTGTACCCAGTATGGCCAAGCATTAGCCACTGTTTGCATTTGTTACGTTATTTGTAAATTAACAACTCTGGCATTTTCTGGAAGAAGAAGATATTTGTAAATTAACAACTCTGGCATTTTCAGAGAGGGAAAGAGATTTGCCCAACTTTATCAAAGTCTTTTGTAGACTTAGAATCTAGGTTTGTTCAACCTCAAATCCCATGCTCTTTATCTTTGTGCAATACTTTCTCCTAGATTATTTCATCCTGCATCTTTCATTTGGGAACATGTAGGCCCCCATCCCATCAGAGCTGTCCAGCAAGCTGTATTTGACTTTGGTTCTCTCCTTGGTGCTCACCCCAACACCTGTGTTTAAGTGTCTCCATCACCTGAATCCCCCTTCCTGTCTCATTTCCCTCTTGTGTACTGACTGCTCAGGACATGTGGCTCTCATCTTGCATTCATCCTCAAAGCCGTAGGCTGTTATCTGCCCCATACATCATGCCCTCCACGCTAAGAATAGCAAGCTAGAAGAGAGTTTCCAGTGAGTTCATCTAGGTGAAAGCCTTCTCTTAACTATAAAGTTCATATCAGATACTATGTTCAAATAAGGAATTATAATATACAGGAGCTTCTCAGGCTCTCTCTCCAAAGAAATATTTATGGTTTCTAAAGGAAATACTTACAGTTTCACTCATTGTCTGTTGAATAAGCAAGTCAATGAAGATTTTATGTAGATAAGGGCAAAAAAGGATGAATACTAAAGGGGTGATAGCTTGGATTAGATCATTTAGTCTATGTTTCCTGCACATTGGATTCACCCTAATATGTTGCATGCATGCCCTAGATCTAAGAAGCTTTATTCCTTTTTAAAGCAAACATTCATTTACATATGCACTGTTGCCTTTGTTAAGATACTTAGATACATATGAAGAAGCAGAAGAAAGAAAATATATGTTACCATTCAAGAAATTTAGTAGTTCTAATGGTGCCTTTCAGGGGGGCAAGCAGGCACACTAATTACCTCATAAATCAGTTCAGTCCTGATGGCAACTGAAAACTTGAACAATATTATTTATTCAACATTAAACTCAGGTATCTCGTCAGATGTCATAAGCGACTTCCTACTTCCAGTTTGTGAACATTGTCATTGACCTAAACATTTGGACACAACAACCGCATCCTCACACAATTTGCTAATGACCCTGTCTTAGATGCAGCAGAAAGCAATTGCCGTTAACACTTAGTGAATTTATGAAGCTATAACCGGAAAGCTTCACAAGAACTAAGTGGATTTAAACAGTTTTGTTGTCTGACTCAGAATTCAAACAGTATGTGATGGCAGTGGTCATGGTGGAATGTGTGAGGATGTGTTTGTGTTGTAACTGTCCTACCTTGTTGACATTTGTTCACAGTCTATCTGGAAAATCTGCTCTATAGACTTTTTGAAAATATGTGCTACCCTCTTCTTATAAAGGTTGATTTTTAAGGGCATTATGGGAAAGATCTTCGTAAGCAAAGGGTCTTAAGAGCAAAATGTTGATAGGTATGCCTTCTTTGGGCAGCAAAAGATACTAACAAGTAAAGGAGCTAATAAAGGCTGGCAGACTGTGAGCAATTCAAGACAGAAAGGAAGCATCCACCCTACTTTATCCAGCCAGGAAAAAATACATGCATTCAACATAGGGCAGCTTTCATATTCTATTTTAAATGATACTTGGACCAATTATCCCCTGAGGATAGACTGGGAAGACACCAGCAAGTTCATAACATTGAGAATGTATATTTTGGAATAAGTTACAAAGGCTGACTTTTCCAAGAAGGTACTACAAGCCATAGTAGGTGGGAGGAGGGGATAAATCCTTTGTTTTATAAAACTATGGGGTATAATATTGATTTAAGCAAAGGATAAAAATAACTGGATCAAACGATTGGAGCTCTAAGCACATTGTCTAAAGCAAACACACCATAAACCAAATTTGGAATATGCCTGAACGAAGGCACGTTCAGGGCTCAAAATCAGCAACGCCAATCACAGGGGACATTCCCCAATGCCCTCTGAGCAATACAAAAAATAACATAAAGATTATGTAATTTAAAGCATGCTTTGCATTGTCTGACAGAGTTAAGCAGAGTAAAATGACACTTACTGTTATTGAAAATGATCAAGTTCTACAAGGCTTAGAAATAAAAAATAATAATAAAGTGTTGAATAACCACTGCTATCTTAGAACTAGCCAATTCCTTTAAACTCTTAAAGAGCTTTCTCAGATAACAGTAGAAAGGGTACAATAAATCCAAAACAAACACAAGTCTGAAATTTTCCATCACTAGCTTACCTTAAGTTTCTATTTAGTTATTACCCAAACCAATAACTTTCTATAAAAAGAACCTTTATACTGCTAGAACGAGAAGCTGGCTGGACAAAGGCAGTTGTCTGATAAATGGTCACATACATAAGCTTCATTTTTACTGAACCATGTTTCTAGAATAAATAAGCTTAAAAATAATCTGACCTCTGTAATTTGACAATTGTCTTCTCACCCCAGTCCTCAGTAAACGCTTATCTACTTTTAGGTAAAATGGCAAATGTTCTAGTTTTTAAAGTAAAATATACAGGTGAAGAACACAAAATTTTAAAAGAATTTTCACACATATATAATATTTTGATACACATTGAATTCATAAGTATTTTGCTCAACTCTAAAATTACTGCTTAAAAGAAAATAGAGAGGCAGGGCCTCTTCTACCATATGATGGGTACAAACCAGCTAATAAAGTCAGAGTAGAATATGTAAACAATTTCCAAGTTCAACTATCTCATGCATACAAGATTTTTTTCCATATTTACTTTTACAGATATTGAGAGGTTTTGTTTAATTTTTAAAGAAATAACAGTCATGGAAAAATCCAGCTTGTAGTAGACAACCAAAAGGGAAAGTTAATGGTTAAATCCAGCCACCTAGCCACTAGGCAGATCTCTCTGGAAGCCCGTAACACTGCTTCTGGAGCCATTTCATCAGCATGAATTCAGTAATAAGATAGCAGCTGGAATCTAGAAAAATGGCTGTAGTCCTTCTGCCCCACCTCAGAGTGGACCGAATTCAGACATAACAAATACTTGCTACTCACTTTTCGGTTTTCTTGTCTTCTGCTCAAGTGTCTGGCAAGTGTTCACTAACTCAGTATTTATAGTCTGGAGATTTCGTTGATCTGAAATTGCTTCCTCTAATTTACGCAGCAAAGGCTTAGCTTTTTCCCTGGCAGAGTGGGCTGCCTGATCTCCATCCTCCACCTGGATACCGACAGTTAATGCTGGATTTTAGCAGGGTGGCCGGGAAAGAAAGCAATTGAGCACTCACTCTTATGCACACGAAACTGAAAATGTGCTTTTCTTCTCAGGGAAGTGATAAGCCTCCACTGAACTTCTGCAATTCTGTGTTTGCATGGGCTTCGTATGCCTGAGCTATTTCTACAGCGGCAAAAGTCTTGGTATGTCAAGTCGCCTCTTTCTGCAAAGTTGCCTCTTTCATCAGCAGGCTGTTGACACCGCCTCTTACAACTCCCCCTTTACTTCCTCCGCTCACTGCTAGTCGAGAGGGACTGAACTTTGCAGTTCCTCTTTGTTTTTTTGGTTCCTCCTCCATTTTTACTTCAGGGTTTTAAGGACATCTGAGGAGACTTCCTGTGCATATAATGTAGTCAAAGGCCACCTTACCTGCTCCGCTGCCCCCTCCAACCATTGGCTGGCTTCTTGGACCTTCTTCCTGAGGATGGCTTCCTGGTTGACAGCATCCTCTTGCAGTTGTGTGATGGCTTCTAGTTGTTTCTGCCTAGTTAAAAAAAAGTCCAAACCACAAGCTGTCAGTGACATTTCAACTAAGAGTCACCCCCTGGGAAGTTATGACAAATTCAAAGTTAATATACTTCCTCAGAGATGAGAGGAAAAAGTGAAAGTATTTACAATATAGATAAATGCTTCACAAATATAGAATTTTAATTAAAGCAATCGTATTGATCACTGAGTCTGATAACCTCACTTTACAGATAAGAACATTTAGTTTCCTATTCTACACTGGAATATTCAGTTCCCCACAAGCTACATTAATAGTGCTTAGCTACGTTGGCACTACAATAAGGTCACTGTGACAGGTACCATATTTACATAGCACAGCTAGCTTTTTCAAAAAAAAAAAGAAAGAAAGAAAGGAAAGGAAAAGCGAAGAAGGGAAAAGAAAAAAGAGAGAAAAAAAGAAATAAGTGCTTTGTTTCGTGACCTTAGCCTTTCTCCTTAAGAATTGTCAGTCATGGTATAACTATGTGCTATGAGCACAGGAAGGGCTGCTCCCAAGAACAGACAAAAGTTAGCTGTTAGTATTTCCACTGCAGTCCTCTCTTTTCTAAAGCCTTTCCCCTCCCTTTCTTCCTCACCCCAAATCTCTTAGTGTTGTTATGTTACTTCTCTTTTGGATCCAACCCTAATCCCCCAAATATATAAAAATGCATCTGTTAGCTGATGAGATTATTTAAACCATGTTATATATCAATATATCAATGGCTATCTGGAAACAACATGACCTGAATAAGGATCTTAGCTCAAATGAATGAGAACCTTTGGGAGTTTCAAAGCAGTGAGGAAGACATTGTCAGGTTTAGGCCTTGTGCATACCTCTCAAATGTTAATACATGGTCAGAATCCCATTGCACATTGACATAAATCCAGCCCTGATTACAAGAAGGACCATGTGAGAGACAAAGATGGTTTCAGAGAATGCTTCACCACTAAGGTAAGCCAACAAACAAAACCCTAACCAAAAATAAAAACAACCTAACAACCTAAACACCCATTCTACTGAGCATTGTCCAACAGCATGTAGTCAGTTTTTTCTTTTTTTTTTTAAATTGTGGTTAAGAACATTTAACATGAGGTCTACCCTCTTAGCACTTGAAAGTGCACCATACAGTACTGTTAACTATAGGTTCAATGTTGTACAGCAGATCTCTAGAACTTATTCATCTTGTGTAACTGAAACTTTATACCCATTGAATTACAACCATCCATTTGCCCTTCCCAAGCCCCTGGAAACCACCATTCTACTCCCTGCTTCTGTAAGTTTGACTACTTTGAATACCTCATGTAATCGGAATCATGCAGTATTTGTCCTTCTCTGACTGGTTTATTTCACTTATCATAATATCCTCAAGATTCATCCACGTTATCACATGTGGCAAAATTTCCTTCTTTTTTGAAAAGCTTTCAAAAACATTTTTTTTAAAAAAAGCTGAGTAATATTTCATTGTATGTATATACCATATTTTCTTTATTTATTCACCCTTAATGAACATTTAGATTGTTTCCACATCTCGGCTATTATGACTAATGCTGCAATGAACCTGAGTGTGCAAATATCTTTTCAAGATTTTACTTTGAATTCTTTTGGATATATACCCAGCAGTGGGATTGCTGGATCATATGGTAGTTCTATTTTTAATTTTTTGAGAACCTCCAAACTGTTTTCCATAGCAGTTGCACCATTTTACATTCCTACCAACAGTATACAAGGGTTTCAATTTTTCTACACCCTTGCCAACACTTGGTATCTTTTGGGTTTTTTTTTTTTATAATAGCCTTCCTAACAGGTGTGATTCATTCATCATTGTGAATGACTCATTGTGGTTTTTAATTGCATTTCCCTGATGACTAGTGATGTGGAACATCTTTTCACGTACTTGTTGGCCAATTTTATATCTTCTTTGGAAAAATGTCTATTCAATTCTTTTGCCCATTTTTAAATTGGGTGTTTTTATTGAGTTGTAGAAGTTCCTTCTATATTTTGAATATTAACCTCTTTTCAGATATGTGGTTTGCAAATATTTTCCCCCATTCAATAGGTTACCTTTTCACTCTGTTAAATCTTTTGCTGTGTGCTTTTTAGTCTGATGTAGAACTACGTGCATATTTTTTCTTCTGTTGCTTGTGCCTTTGGTTTCATATTCAAGAAAGTATTGCCAAGACCAATGTCATGAAGCTTTTCCCCTAAGTTTTCTTCTAGGAGTTTTACAGTTTTAAACCTTATGTTTTAGTCTTCAATCCATTTTGAGTTGATTTTTGTATATGGTGTAAGATAGGGTTCATCTTTATTCTTTTGCATGTGGATATCCAGTTTTCCCAGTATCATTTGTTGAAAAGACTATCCACTCTCCATTGTGTATTCTTGGCACCCTACTTGAAGATCAGTTGACCATACATGTGAGGGTTTATTTCTGGACACTCTATTCTATTCCATTGGTCTGTGGCTTTGTAATATATTTTGAAATCAAAACGTGTGATACCTCCAGCTTTGTTCTTCTCTCTCAAGATTGTTTTGGTCCTTTGTAGTTCCACATGAACATTAGGATTGTTCTTTTCTATTACTGTAAAAAAATGTCATTTGAATTTTGGTAGAGATTGCATTGAATCTGTAGATTGTTTTGGGTAGTACAGACATCTTAACAACATTAAATCTTCCAATCCATAAACACAAGATGTCTTTCCATTAGTTTGCATCTTCTTTAATTTATTTCAGTGTTGTTTTATAGTTTTAAGTATGCAAGTCATTATCTCCTTAAAGTTTATTCCTATTTTATTCTTTGGATACTATTTTAAATAGGATTGTTTTCTCAGTTTCCTTTTCAGAAAGTTTATTATTAGTGTATAGAAATGCAACTGATTTTTGTATGTTGATTTTGTATGTTGCCACTTTGCCGAATTTGTTTATTAGTTCTAACTGCTTTTTGTGGAGTCTTTCTATATACGGATCACGTCATCTCCAAACAGAGATGATTTTACTACTTCCTTTCCAATGTGGATGCCTTTTATTTCTTTTTCTTGCCTAATTGCTCAGGTTAGTACTTTCAGTACTACATTGCATAGAAGTGGTGAGAGAGCACATGCTTGAGCTGTTTCTGATCTTAGAGCAAAAGCTTTCAGTCTTTCATCATTGAGTATGATGTTAGCTGTGGGCTTTTCACATACGACCTTTATTATGTTGAGGTAGTTTCCTTCTATTTCTAGTTTTTTGAATATTTTTATCATGAAAGGTGTTGAATCTTATCAAAAGCTTTTCTGCATCAATTTAGATGATAATGTGCTATTTATCCATCATTTTGTTAATGTGGTGTATCATATTAATTGATTTTCATATGTTGAACCATCTTGCATCCCAGGGATAAATCTCACTTGGTCATGGAGTATCAACTTTTTAATGGGCTGTTTAAAATGGTTTACTAGTATTTTGCTGAGGATTTTGTATCTATATTCATCAAGGATGAATAGTTTTCTTGTAATGTCTTTGGTTTTGGTGTCAGAATAATGCTGCCCTCATAAAATGAACCAGGAAATGATCCCTCATCTTCAATTTTTTGAAACTGTTTCAGAAGGACTGACATTAATTTTCTTTTAATGTTTGGTGACTCACCGGTAAAGTCATCTGGTCCTGGCTTTTTATTGGTTGGGAGTTTTTTGAATACTGCTTCAACCTCTTTACTAGTTATGAGTCTGTTCGGATTTTATGTTTCTTCCTGGTTCAGTCTTGATAGGTTGTACGTTTCTAGGAATTTATCCATTTCTTCAAAGTTTTCCAATTTATTGCTGAATAATTGTTCACAGCAGTCTCTTATGTCCCATTGTCCCCCTGGTGGTATCAATTTTAATGTCTCTTCCTTCATTTCTCATTTGAGTTTTCTCTTTTCTTTAGCCTAGCAAAAGATTTTCAATTATGTTTATCTTTTCAAAAACAAACAAATCAAGTTTCACTGATATTTTAAAAATGTTTTTATATTATCTATTTTGTTTATTTCTGCTCTAATCTTTATTATTTCCTTCCTTGTGCTTACTTTGGACTTAGTTTTTTCTTTTCTTTTTATAGTTCCTTGAGGTGTAAAGTTAGGTTGTTTGAGATCTTTCTTCTTCTTCTTCTTTTCTTTTTTTTGGCTGTGCTGTGCAGCTTGCAAGATCTCAGTTACCCAGCGGGCCTCTCACTGTTGTGGCCTCTCCCATTGCAGAGCACAGGCTCCAGATGCGCAGGCCCAGCGGCCATGGCTCACGGGCCTAGCCACTCCACGGCATGTGGGATCCTCCCGGACCGGGGCACTAACCCATGTCACCTGCATCGGCAGGCGGACTCTCAACCACTGCGCCACCAGGGAAGCCCCAATATATTCTGTAGCTATTTGGTGGAATCCTTTATATATGTCTGTTAGGTCCATTGTATCTATAGTATTGTTCAAGTGTGCTATTTCCTTATTGATCTTCTGTCTCAGTGTTCTTTCCATTATTGAAAGCGGGGTATTGAAGTCTCCTACAATGACATTATATTGCTATCTATTTCTCCCTTTAATTCGGCCAATGTTTGCTTTATATATTTAGGTGCTCAGATATTGGGTGCAATTATATTTATAATTGTATCTTCCTGGTGAATTGACTCATCGTTTTATAATATTCTTTGTCTCTTGTGACAGACTTTGACTTACAGTCTATTTTTTTGGACATAAGTATAGTCATCCCTGTTCTCTTTTGATTAGCATTTGCACATAATCCCTTTTACCACGCCTTCACTTTCAGCCAATATGTGTTCTTAAATCTAAACTGAGTCTCTTAGAACAGTAGGGAGATGCCTTAAAAAACTAAAATAGAGCTACCATTTCAACCAACAATCCCATTCCTGGGCATATATCTGGAGATAACCATAATTCAAAAAGATACAGGCCCCCCAGTGTTCATTGCAACACTATTTACAATAGCCAAGACATGGAAGCAACTTAAATGTCCATCAACAGATGAATGGATAAAGAAGATGTGGTATACATATACAATGGAATATTACTCAGCCATTAAAATGAATGAAATAATGCCATTTGCAGCACCATGGATGGACCTAGAGATTATCATACTAAGGGAAGTAAGTCAGACAGAGAAAGACAAATATCATATGATATCACTTATATGTGGAATCTTAAAAAATGTCACAAATGAATATATTTACAAAACAACAACAGACTCAAAGACTTCGAAAACAAACTTATGGTTACCAAAGGCAAAAGGTGGAGGGAAGGCATAAATTAGGAGTTTGGAATTAACATATATATACTACTATATATAAAATAGATAATCAACAAAGACCTACTGTATAGCACAGGGAACTCTACTCAATATTCTGTAATAACCTAAATGGGAAAAGAATCTGAAAAAGAATGGATATATGTATATGTTTATACATATATCACTGAATCACTTTGCTGTACACACGAAACTAACACAACATTTTAAATCAACCATACTCCAATATAAAATAAAAATTTTTTTTTAAAATGAGTCTCATAGACAGAATATAGTTGGGTCTTGTTTTTTAATCCATTCAATCTGCTCTATGCCTTTTATTTTGGGAGTTTGATCTATCTACATTTAAAGTAATTATTGATAGGGAGGGACTTACCATTGCCATTTGGTTAATTGTTTTCTGTCTTGTAGTTCTTTTGTTCCTCTTTTCCTGTCTTCCTTTGTGTTTCATTGATATTTTTAATATTGATATGTTTTGATTCCTTTCTTTTTCTTTTATGTATCTTTTATAGGTATTTTCTTTATGGTTACCATGGGACATACATAAAACATCTTACAGTTATAGTAACCTATTTTAAGCTGATAACAACTTAACTTCAATCACATACCATAAACCTACACTTTTACCTCTCTGCCCCCCATTTTATGTTTGATGTCACAATTTATATCTTTTTATATAGTATACCATTAACAAATTTTTATACTTTTGTTTATAATACTTTTTTAAAACTTTTATCCTAGAATTAAAAGTGATTTACTGTGTTTGCCTATATATCTACCTTTACCAGTGAACCTTATACTTTAATATGCTCTCATATTGCTGTTTAAGGTCCTTTTGTTTCAACTTGAAGAACTCTTTTTAGCATTTCTTGTAAGGCAGACCTATTGGTAATGAACTCCCTCAGCTTTTGTTTGTAGGCAAAGTCTTTATATCACCTTCATTTTTGATGGACAGTTAGTTTTGCTGGGCATGGTGCTCTTGGTTGATAGTTCTTTACTTTCAGCACTTCAAATATATCATCCCACTCCCTTCTGGCCTGCAAGGTTTCTGCTGAGAAATCCACTGATAGTCATGAGATCTCCCCTGTACCTGGCAAAACCCTTTGCTGACTGCTTTCAAAATTCTCTCTTTGACTTTTGACAATTTGATTATAATGTGTCTCAGTGTGGATTTCTTTGGGTTCATCTTATTTGAGATCTGTTAGGTCTCCTGGGTCTGGTGTCCTTCCCCAGATTTTGGAAGTTTTCAGCCATTATTTCTTTGAATAACCTTTCTGTCCCTTTCTTTCTTGCTTCTCCTTCTGGGACTCCCATAATACATATATTGGTCTACTTTATAATATCCCTTAAGTCTCTTAAGTTTTCTTCACTCTTTTTCATTCTCTCTCTCAATCTCTTTTTTTTTTTTTTTTACTCCTCTGACTGGATAATTTTCAACGACCTCTCTTCAAGTTCATTGATCTTTTCTTCTGCATCTGATATTGAACTCTTCTGGTAAAATTTTCAGGATTCTTCTGCTCCAAGATTTCTGTTTGGTACTTTTTGTCTCTTTGTTGACAGTCTCACTTTGTTCATGCATTGTTCGCCCAATCTCATTGAACAACTTTATGACAGCTATTTTGAATTCTCTGTGGGGTAAATCATTTATCTCTGTCTTATTAGGTACAGTTTTTGGAGATTTATTTTGTTCCTTTGTTTGAGACATATTTTCCTGTGTCTTCATTTTTCTTGACTCTTTGTATTGGTATCTTCACATCAGAAAAAAAGATCCACCTCTCCCAGTATTAGCAGACTGGACTTATACAGGAAAAATTCCTTACCAGTCACTTTGAGCAGAGATTCTAGGAGCCTCTCAAATCTTTATGTTGGTTCAACCCACCATTTCTGTTCTTAGTGGAACCTAGGCATCCAGGGTATAAGGGTCCCATCATCGCTCTAAGATGGGTGTGACAGAAGCCAGTCTCTTAGGAACCCCCCAGAATAGCTGGAATGTTGGATGTGTGATCCAACTCTTTCCTTCCCTAGGGAGAAGCTGTGATCCGGAATTTTTTATCTGCTTACTCTGCTCTGAGCTAGGGGGAGGGACTATGATGAGTGCTTGTGTGCCAATTCAAACCATTGTCTTTGTTCTCAGTGCCCCCCAGATGTCTATAGTACACCCAGTTCTGTCTTCATTCTGAGACAGGTAAGACAGAAGCTGGTATTTTGGGCAGTCCTCAGCAAAGTTGGAATGTTGGGCACAATAGTCCAACTCTTTCCCTATTCAGGAAAAAGCTAGGAGCTGGGGGGTTCCTTCTGATCATATAACACTGTGCCAGGAGCAGGAATTATGGTGCAAGGGTATCTAGAATTTTCCTACCATCTTTGATGTGGTTGGTTACCCATCATGGTTACCCAAGGTGAAGGAGCCTCTTAAGTATTAGTTTCTGGGTTTCTCACAAAAGGAATTTGCTCATGTATTACTGTTGAGTCAGTGTACCCATTGGGAGAAGGAGGGTCCAGTGCTTCCTATTCCACCTTCTTGCTGACATCACCTCCTCTGTTTTTTAAGACATCAATTTTATCTACTTTTATCTTTTCCGGGAATAGTCTAAGCTAGCAGGAGTGTCCATTATCTTTCAAGGGGAAGCCAAAGGACTGTAAGGCCCAACAGAAACCCATATTTAATGATACTAAAGCTTTTAATCACTTATATGTATTTGTACCTATAAGACAATAACATTTATTTACTTTATGAAGCACAGCAGCCTTAGAAAAAGCTTTAAAAAATTAGATAGTACTATTCATTAAAGATATTCAACAAATGTTGAAACTTCAAAGATTTTTCTTCTATAGAGATTTTCATTATCATGTTGAGAGGCATAGTAGCTTTAGCTTTGGGTGTGCGTGTGTGTTTAAATTCAACAACTCTCCTTGCTAACATGTCCTAATGCTAAATCTTGATTTTTTTACTCCTGCCACGTCTGAGTCTCCCCCAGACTTTGCCATCTAGCACCCCATTTACCTAGTTTTCAGACCAAAACCACCTAAGTCAAGGATGATTCTCTTTCTTGCATTCCCACATCTAATTCACTAGTAAGTCAGATCTGATCTATCCTCAAAATATAGTTTGAATCCAACCATTTCATATCACCTTCATAACTATCACCCTGGCTCACATTATACTCCTCACCTGGACTATTACAATAGCACTTATCTCAGGGGCTTTCTTGACCATGACTCAGTAAATATTTTATATTTTAACTAAGCGCACGCACACACACACACACACACACACACACACACACACACACACCCCTAGCTGAAACAAAAATTTTATGATATATTACTTACACTTATTATATACAATGTATTCTGATATTTTTATATTTATTTTTTTAAGTGGGTCATAATCCAGTAAATTGATTTCAGGATCTCTAATTGGTGATCTGTTATTGAAAAATACCTCTTCTCACTCGTCTCACTGCTTTCACTCTTGCCCTCTATAGACAATTCTCTACATGGCAGCCAGAATGATTTTTCAAAACACAAGTTATATTACTTCCCTGCTTGTAATCCTCCAATTGCTTCCCATCTACTCAGAATAAAACCTCAATTCCTAAACATGAACTGCAAGGCTGTGGACCTGACCCCTGCCTATCTTTCTGACCTCATCTCCTACCACTGCCCAGCACTCATCCCATCCCTGTCATGCCGGCCTCCTGCTGCTCCACAAACATACCAAGCTCGTTACAACCCCAGGATCTGTGCACTAGCTATTTCCTCTGCCTAGAACACTCCCCAGATCATCACATAGCTCACTCTCTCACTTCATTTATCTACTCAATTTATCATCCCTCAGACAGGCCCTTCCTGACCATTCTTTCTAAAATTAGGTCCTGGTCATTCTTGGTCTTCTTATCCTGCTTTAATTTTCTTCATATCACTTACTACTCCCTGGGATTATATTATATTATATGTTCATTCATTATCTGTGTCCCTTGATAGATGTTAGTTTCATGGAGGTAGAGGTTTCTGTCCTATTTTCTATAATTCCCTAGCATTTAGAGGGAAAACAAGTCTGGCAAAGAGGCAGCACTTGGATGTACAAAAGCATGTACAGATGATGACACGTTTTTCTCACCAAGCCCTCCAAAAGCCTTTTTTTTTTTTTTTTTCCTTTCACTGCCTCTCGTTGCCTCACTCAATTCTTTCCATTCCTCAGCACTGGAGTCTGTTTCTCTTGCGCCAAAATGGAAGCTTTCTCCTCAGCAAACAGCTAACTCCTGAAAGTTTAATTTTAATAAATATTTCCTACTTCATCTAAACATAGAATTCCCTCTCACCACCACAAAATACTTCACTCATGCTCTTATTCATAGTTAATACCTATAGCCAGATCATTTTGTGTGTAGCCTCTATATGGCTTTGTGTCCTTTAAATTATGTTTAGAAGGCAGGGGCTAAGCCATCCTTCCACTGATGAGTCTTATTTTGCCCAATGCTAAGTTCCTAGAATATTATTGATAAATATTACATTCGATTTTAACAAGTAGAAGGTGGGGGATTAATAGTTGAAAGAATATAGGTTTTGAAGTAGACCATATCTAGGCCTGATCCCAGCTCTCACTTAACCCCACCAGGGTAACCTCTCTGGAGACAAATGTGTGTCAAATTCTTAGCACTACATGCAACACAATGAGCTCTCAATAAATCGTACCTATTATTAATTAACTGGGCCGTTTGTGTGTCTAATAAGATAGTACAGAAGATTCACTTACTCCTAGATGACTCCAGTGCAGGCCTCTCTCCAAATAGTTCTTTGTTGCTAAACAGAAGAATTTCAGTGCTCCCTTTTGTGGAGATGGTATCTGTGTAAGGAAGCTGCGTACCTACTTAACCCATTCCTCCTTTACCACTATGGGGAAGTCTGGGCTCCCGGTTTCTTTTTTTTTTTTTTTTTGCGGTACGCAGGCCTCTCACTGTTGTGGCCTCTCCCATTGTGGAGCACAGGCTCCAGACGCGCAGGCTCAGCGGCCACGGCTCACGGGCCCTGCCGCTCCACGGCATGTGGGATCTTCCCGGGCCGGGGCACGAACCGTGTCCCCTGCATCGGCAGGCGGACTCTCAACCACTGCGCCACCAGGGAAGCCGTCCCGGTTTCTTAGGGAAAGCAGGAGATCATCTTCTTGAGAGTTCCTTCTGGTATTAAACTCTCTGATACCTAGTTTCCTTATTTGGGGGGAATAAAATAGTTTCTTCTTGCTATTTTCTTTCAGCAATCTTGTCTCTAAGTACATTTTTTTCTTTTACTTTATTTAAATGAAAAATACACCCATATTCATTCATTCAGTCAGTCAAAAAGCATTTCTTAAGGGAATGCTAAGTAAGGCATTAGCAGCTATATAAATAGTGGTTAACAAAAGATCTAACCCCTGTCCTTGTTTAGTATGTGGTTCACACAGTGTACAAATTTCGAGAGTTTTCCCCAGAAAACATAATAATTAAGGGGAATTCCCTGGCAGTCCAGTAGTTAGGACTCTGTGCTTTCACTGAGGGCGAGGGTTCAATCCCTGGTCGGGGAACTAAGATCCCACAAGCCGTGCAGTGCAGCCATAAATACATACACACATACATACATACACACATACACACATACATAAAACACAGGTACTTTAAAAAAAGAATTAAGGTGAGAGGAAGGATAAGATTTTAAGTCACTTTATATTTAGAGTCTTCTATTCCCTATGACTTCTTTCACTTGAAATTTAATTGACTAGGGCCCAATGTAATGCATTGTACCCTGAGATGGAACATAAAGCCCAATGGGATAGGAGTCAACAGTCCCAGCATCAAGTCCTTCCATTAACAGAGCTATTCATAGATTTTCCGTTAATAACTCTCAGGTCTTGATCAATTCACTTTACATCCCTTTGCCCCAGTCCTCTGTAAAATTATGAGGTTTTACTAAATAATCTCTACGGTCCCTTCTGGTTAAAAGAATTCTATAGTCTGATTCCAAACTCCTTCTCTAGGGAAAAATAACTCAATATATGGATTTCCATAGATTTCAAGTTTACGACTTGCAATTTTGAATATATAAGTCAATTTCGTACTCTTTCACAATCCAAAATTGTCAGATAAAATGTCTTCCCTGAAAAAGTGTCAACTGAAATCAAGGTATACAACTTGAAAAAAGTAAACTGAATGTCACGGCACAATTACAAACATGTTACGTATATAAAGCATGGGTTTCTTATATATAAGGGATCATCACCTGGGAAGAAATTCTTTTCTGAAATAAAAATATTCCAGCCTGAATCTCTTCAGAATCTCTATCAATTCGGCAAACTCTTTATCAAGGGATTCTTTGTGGTTTCTCAAGCTGTTCAGCATTAATATACAAAGGTTTAGCTTCTCTTCCTTGATATATTTGAATTCCTATAAGAAGAGTCACAAAACAAACTCCACTGTTCCAATGTTAAATATAAAGAAATAAGAGGCAACATAACATGCTGTGGCCATTCCCACCTCAATAGCATTCACGGTTACTGGACTCTAAAATTCTAATTGAACAGATAGCAATTCGCAGTTGCCTACAGATTGATTATCCTGTGGGTTGATCATCTCAATTTAACAAGTACATATTAGGTACCCATAGTGTGCCTAAAATTGAGCTTTGCTTTCTTTTTCTTAAGATACGTGACCATTTCATCAATAATCACAATTGCTTTAGAATATAATGGGACTAGGAAATGCAATAAAATCAGTATTTGTTGATTACCATATTCAAACACATATTAAAAACCTTTTTAAAAAGGTAAGTTTGGCAAGGGCTGAAATTAATATTCCAGAGTTTTCAGAGTTTACTTCATGCTTTAGCTTAACTCAGGGGGCTGAGAGATGTTAGGAAGTCGTCTGGCAGTCAAGAAGCAGAGATAATAAGTGATGGATAAATTAAAGAGATTTCTTTTTATATGCTTCCTTTCTAACAAAACTGGGACTAGCTACCTCAGAAGTTTCCGTTTTTGATACTCTGCTAATTTCTGGTATAATAAAACTGTCAGAGTCTCAGGAATAAGATTCTTTTGCACAATTATCATTCTATCAAAGTTAGAGAATTTTGATAGGAAAAATTCAAGCTTACACCAGCCAGTCCTCGCAAGGATTCAAATAAAATACACTTTTAATTAAATCAGCTTATTTACTCTTTGTCTCTCCAAGGCATATCCCATATCCTCACACCGTCTCTTTCATTTGTCACCCTCACACTCACACACACTTATCTTACCCATCACACTCTGTCACCCATATATGCACACTCCACACACATCGCCAGAATGAGACGGCAGACACTACAGTAAAGTCTTAGAAATGATACTGTGTATAATAAGCGTTACCTGGGTTAAGAAAGTAGAAGAAAAACCAGGAAAATCACAAACTATAGAACACTTACAGTAAGCTTGTTCTCCCACTTTTCTTTCACAGTAATTTCTGGATTAGTTGCCCTAGTTACGCACTGTAGGGAACTATCAATGAGTGTTTCAACTTCAGGAACATCTTCATGCTGAAAAAGAGTTCCACATCTTCAACCAGGAATTCAGTGAAAGCCATATGCAATTATATAAGAAGAAGTAATTTAGACAAGGTTTTGTACAGGTAATTTAGGAAGCCACCAGAGAGTTTCTTGTCATCTAAGGCCACCCAGTGGCTTTCCTTTATCCCAGGATGTTGCCATGTGTAGACGCTAACTCTCATCAGGTGCCCCATACATGCTGAATATATTGGATAGAACTGTTTTCCAGAATAAAACCTACCCATTTTCATTCTCCTCTCAAATAGAAGGAAACAAGCATTTTCATGGATTTTTTTCATTCATCAAACTAAATACTACCTAGAATATGCTAGCTACTGTGAAAGGGACTGGAAATACCAACATGAAAATGTTGTTCTCTGTCTTTTCTGACCATCTAGAGTTTCCAGTCAAAAATCTAAATGGAGAAAGAGGTACTAGCCATTAGCCAGAAGGAAACTGTTCAACAGATACTGCATCTTCAGCCCTTTGATACCAAAGATTAACCTGTAGGAAAAACAAGCTTAAGCAATCCATATCTAATGGTCAACTCGTTAGTCCTGATTGACCCAGAACTAGAAGATCCACATCAGGAAGGTTTGAGAAAAATCTGCTCATTTCATAGTAAGATAAATCTGGGTCCCAACACACAGATATGCTTGTGCTCAGCAAACAGACTGTAGGTCAATTATCTGCAGACGTTCCTGGCCAGTGAAACAGCACAATATGCAATATACAATACCAGCTTCTGAAGCATAGCTGTGAACTCCACTCCCTTTTGTTCAAGTTCTCTCAGTAACAGCAGCATTTCTTGGTCCATCATTGTGTCCAGAGATGACAAGCTGATTAAATTGCACTGCCACTTGGTTTCATTGTTCTGAAACAATTACCAAAATGTCCACAACTCTGTCATCTTAATAAAGAACATTATTTTTATTTTATGAAAATGATGCCCATGGGTCGATGTAATTATCCCCATCAAATAGTTCTAAATAGTCTCATGAAATCCTCCTAATATCCCCCCAAAATTGTTTTCATTTTCTCTCTTAGATGGCTTTAACTTAATATTTACTCATTCTTAAGGAAAATTCAGGTATCCAATAGATAACATTTACATGTAGGTGATATTTTATGGCTCTAATTTTATGAAAAGAGGGGAAGGGAAAGAAATTCACAGAAAAAAATAACTGCTGGGGGGCATGCAGTAAATCCCATTGAAAACAGACTGGTTTCTTTTGTCTGTCCTCCACTCATAGAAGATACTCTCAGATGATATTTCACAAAGCAAATTTCTTTTTCTCAAAGCCTCTATGTCCTGTCATATTTTAGATATATGACAACAAAGTTAACTTTCTTCTTGCTATCTGTTGGAAGAAGGTCACAGGGCTCTTATTCCAGATTCCAATTAGAAGGCAAAGACTTCCTAATCCATTAGTGGGATAAACTTCAGAGCCAAAACATTGCCAGCTGTTTAACCCCTGTTCAGAACTCTAAAGCTTTACAGGATGGCATCTTGGCACCATTATTATCTCGGAGGACCGGGGATAAAAACACATTGCCGTGGCAGATTTGCCATCACTTCATTCAGTCTGGCAGTTTGGCTTGGTATCAAAAACACAGTAAAAATGATGAGCATCTGAAACAGAATGTCAGGAAAGCACAGCCCTCAGCAGAATGTTCGAGGCTGCCTGAGACGGCCTTAGGTGAAGGCAGCATATGTTGCCCTGCATCCTTGGCAGGAGAAATTCAAACAGCATTTGCCCCAAGGACATTCTCTCCTTTCAAGGTCATATCACAGCTGTCAACAGGAGGACATTCTGGGCATATCCATCATCTACCCAACATGGAAAGACCATCAAAGTAGCGAAACAAAGCAATTTGTTAATAAAACGTTTCCTAACATAACAAGCACAAAACTGGAAAGTACAAAGGAGTAAAAATATAGTAGGGAGGTGGGTCCCAACATTTCATCCACAAGAAAGCTTTCGACTGTTTCCTCTCCTAGTGTAAAGAAATGGGTCTACGAACAAACTGGAGATTTTTTTTTTTCTTTTTTTTTTTTGCGTTACACGGGCCTCTCACCACTGTGGCCTCTCTTGTTGCGGAGCACATGCTCCAGACGCGCAAGCTCAGCGGCCATGGCTCACGGGCCCAGCCGCTCCGCGGCATGTGGGATCCTCCCGGACCGGGGCACGAACCCGTGTCCCCTGCATCGGCAGGTGGACTCCCAACTACTGCGCCACCAGGGTAGTTCCAAACTGGAGATTTTAAAGCAATAATTCATTTTGCCATTTTAAAATTAACCCAAAACATATAAAAATGCTAATTTATGTTCAGAACATAATAATCAGTGTCATTAATTTGTGTTGGTACAATTACATCTTAAAGCAAAGAAATTTCATCTTGTTTCTGAGCATCTTTATTTTTGGTAGATACATTTACTTTGGGGGTTTGAAGAAATACTAAAAATAGTTCATGGATCTCTACCGCTATCTTTCAGACCCCAGGCTGGGGATCACTGCAGGTAGTTTGTCCTGAAAAATATAAAGAATATAAAGATTTCTCAAGTCCAGATTCACTGAACACACATTTCCACAACCCCATGCTGGAGTCTCACTATAGTTTTCAGCCATAACTTGAAAAAGATCTGTTCTTCCAGGCTAAGAGACTTTAGACTTAGGTTCTATAAACTATCAACAGATTCCCTCAAAATGTCATGAGTGCTTTGCAGCAAGCTACAGAACTTCACTTAATAGCAAGCTATCCCACGTGGTGATTATTTTTTAAAGCCTTCCATTTGATGATAATCACCTACCTCTGCAGACTGAGCAAGAAAGAGTTCACAATGTAGAGATTTTTCTCCTTCAGAGTTGACAGTCTTATGCTCTCCACTGACATTCAACTGGATTCCATTCCTTGGGGAAAAAAAGGAAAAAACGTAGTCGTCTGGTTAGGTACGCCTCCAACATTATGTTTTAAGTCACCACAATAAGGTTTATTTATCACCAAACAATCAGTGAGCACCCATGTGTGCCAAGGATTGTATAAGGTACCTGAGAATACAGAGGGGAATAAGAGGTAGTCCCTGGGACTTCTCTGGTGGCACAGTGGTTAAGAATCCGCCTGCCAATGCAGGGGACATGGGTTCGAGCCCTGGTCTGGGAAGATCCCACATGCGCAGAGCAACTAAGTCCGTGCACCACAACTACTGAGCCTGCGTTCTAGAGCCTGCAAGCCACAACTACTGAGCCCACGTGTCACAACTACTGAAGCCTGCGCACCTAGAGCCCGTGCTCCGCAACAAGAGAAGCCACCGCAGTGAGAAGCCCATGCACGGCAACAAAGAGTAGCCCCTGCTCACTGCAGCTAGAGAAAGCCTGCGTGCAGCAATGAAGACCCAACACAGCCATAAATAAATGAATGAATGAATGAATGAATACATAAATAAATAAATAAATAGAAAGAGGTAGTCCCTGCCCTCCAGGAGCTGCACACACTAGTGACTCCAGGTGGTTGCAAACAGGTAAGCTATATTTTCTTTTTCTTAAGAATTGGAGCCAATAGTTAAAATTGTTAAAATTTTCACTAAAAATCTAGATTTCTGGCTTTTCTTTAAAAAATGGGAACATGTGGCCACACTGGGTCCATATATTCTTGATGTAACAATTATCTGGAGCTAAACAGAGTAACCCCCCATCTTTACCTGGATAATGCACTTTCCTCATCGTCACTTCCCTAATGTAAGTATGTGCACTTACCCCACTGACTGTACTCATTTTTGTTACCTATGGACTCCTGGACTAGCACGTGACACAAAATCAGAAACAAACGATTATAATATAAGGTAGTGGGTGCTAGGAAAGAAGTAAGAATAACGTGCCATGCATGAACTCAGAAGGATTACTTAATCTAAAGGTATCAGAAGAACAAGGAAGGGTAAGGCAGGGTAATGGAAAACTTGTGAAGGAATTCGTCCTCTTAGGAGAAAAGCAGAGAAAATATCACTTACAAAGGTACAGAAGAAAAGAACGTGGCACATTCAAAGAACTGCACACAGCTCGGTAGGTGAAGAATGTAGGGCGGGGGCACAGGACAGAAGGCTGGTGAAGGGGTGCTCTGTACTTACACGATGAGTTCCTGTTGCAAGTGCTGTAACTCATGAGCCAGTTTGTTTTTCTCCCCTCGTAAGTTCTGGAAATCACATACAACATTAGGCCGCACGTGTTACTCTAGTGGGACATTCACATTTACGTTTAATAACCCCACCTTGCAAGTTGTGAGATCATTATGGTATACCTCTATAACGTTTTCATATTCTATGATGGTTGACTTAAGTTCTTCTATACTTAAATCCTTCTGAAAAGTAGGAGAGAGAATTAATAGCAAATAAATGTATGAGTCCACTAAATTGTATTTACTAGACTATCAATCTGAAGAACTGTAAATGCCCAAAGATGATGAGACCTTCTACTAATCTCATTATTGGAAAACTGAACTAGTCTGTGTTTGTGATTAAAACTAAGCAGAAAAGAATGGGACAGCAAGGCAGCTGTATCTGACTGGTGTTAATTATGTTCTGTCTTTGCCTGTCCAGTGGAATCATACCCTGCAAGGTAATTCTTAAGTCCAAGTCAGAATTATATTACTATGGTACATTTAAGAAAAAAAGCAGTTTTTTACCTGCAGAATGACTAATGAATTATTAAGGCATCCAATTTTATCCAGTTCAAACCATATCTCTGTTAAAACCATAGTTTCGTACTGCAAGACCAGAGGGTACAGTCAGTGTCTGACCTATAGTTCTATCCCACGACTAGCATGGTGCCTGGAGCATGAGAAGTGCGTTATGAGTGCTGGGCAGGAGTGCGAAATGGTGGAAAGACCAGAGTTACAGAGGAAGTGAGCAACCACCACTACCCCCTGGCACTACATGGGGAGTGAGAACACCCACGATGAGGTGATACAGTTGGTACAATATTCAGTATCTTGGTCAATGTCCACAAGCCGTGAATGGCTCCTTTGAAACCTCATAAACTGCAGGGGAAGGAAAAGAAGTGAAATACTGCTCTTTCTTCACTCTCCTGTCTTGGAACGTGGAAGTTTATTAACTTAGTGTGTATCCTTCCTGGGTCTTTTAAAGCCACCATAACCAGCATCTTGGTAACCGGCAAACTTTGTTACCAGATAGGCTATAATCACAGGACACAAAGATAAATAGAATATCTATCTATCAAATCAATCAATCAAACTAGGTAGAAAATAACTGAGGATATATTCTTCTTTTTCCCTAAAATGACTGACTGCACACTCATTTGTGTTGTTATGAATTAAAATTGCATCACCACTATCTAGCCAATGACTGGCAAATTGGCACACTAGTACTTGTTGAATAAAGGGATGAACATCACCAGAATTTACAGAGGATACGTTAAAACATCCCAGATGGAGAAGTCAGTATTCTTCACTCAGAAGAATATTTTTGTTCTTACAAATAAAGAAATGTCTTGTGACAGAATATTAGAATCAGATATGTTAACAGGGGTGAAGTTACACAAATGACCATCTCCTTCCTTTATGACTTGGAGAGAGCTAGTGAGTCCCACAGGCCCTCATGTGAAGAGACAGGACCAACCTTCTGCAAACTTGCATCTTTATTAAGCAAAGTGTTCTCATATGTGTGTAACTGCATCTGAAAAGAAACACATTTAGGAAAGGCCATTGGGACATTGCTTTGGTAAAGGACAGAGCCACAAAATCATCCAATAGGGAGACATGTTTCTTTGGCACCTTTAATGTGCATGTGTTTTTCACTTTATAAAGAACATTCACATTAGCCTCACAACAACCCTTGAGGTCAAGGTCATTGCCCTTGCTCTACCAGGAAGGAAATCGAACCTCAGAACTACCCAGAGACTTGCCCAGAGTCACACCCAGTAAGTGACAGAATGGAGACTAGAATCTGAGTCACCAACTCCAACCAAGGGCTCTTCCCACTATTTCACACTTCATATAATAAGAGGACATAGAGAGTCTTCATTTTTTTGATGAAATTAAAAATCTAGATAGGACAAGAACAGAGTCCATATGGACATATAGAAAGCTCTTCCTCTTTTAAAAACATAGTTTAAAAATGTTCAAGATTTCTTTTAGCAAAGTGAATATTAAGGATATATCAGTTTATTCAAACCAAAAGCAAGCATGTTGGTGTAGGCTTCTAAATAGAATGTAATTGATTAAAATGTATATTGATTGAATGGAAAACCAGGAAAAATAATCAGCATAGTCAGAAGTAGAATCATCATCATCATAATCATATATATTTGATATCCCTTTATAGTTCTAAAGGTATCTTCACATAATCATCTCATTTGAGTTTCCAACAAGCTTGTGGATGAGGTAGAAACTATCGTACCCATTTAATAGATGAGAAAATTGAGATTTAGAGAAGTTAACTACTTGCTTGTGGTTACAAAGCTTTTAAGTCGAGAAGACAGGATTTGAATCCGTGTCTTCTGGTTCTTTTCACTAGTTTATGACAGTTGTGTTTTCCAAAACAGTCATTCCTAGAATAAAATCAATTTTAATGTCTAAATTATAACTGCTATAATATATGTATATGTACATACCCACATGGAATTGGGGTGTCTGCTAAGAAAATTGAGAATTTCTCATATAGATATGAAATTTAAGGACATCATCATTTCAAACACATACTACAACAAAAAATATTGTTCAAATAAACCATTAGAGATGAGAATAAGCATGACACAAATTCTTGAATTTAATGACAATTGTCTTCTGTTTCCTGATAATAATGTATTGCAGATAAAACAAAAATACACAAAATATAGACTTTCTAGATGTAATATAGATAAAAATCATTTTTGTAAGATATCATTCCTTAAGGCAATAGAATTGAATTAAAAAATCAAGATAGATTTTTTCCCCCATCTCTCCTCATTTTCTGCATTAAGAAGGTACAATAGCTGAAATCTTCCCTAACTCAGGGATTTGCAAAATCAGATACTGTTAAATTAGAAATTGTCACTATAATAACAAGTATAAATAATAATAAGGGGTGGCAAGGATGTGGAGAAATTTGAACCCTCATACACAGCTGGTGGAAATGTAAAATAGCGCAGTCATTTTGGGAAAAGTCTGGCAGTTCCTCAAAACGTTAAACATAGAGTTATCATATGATACAGTAATTCCACTCCTAGGTATATACTCAAGAGAAATCAAAATATATGTCCACACAAAAACTTGTGCATAACTATTCATAGCAGCATTACTCATAATAGTAAAAAAGTAGGAACAGCCCAAATGTCCAGCAACTGATGAATGGATAAACAAAATGTGCTATTTCCATACAGTGGAATATTATTCAGCCATAAAAGGAAATGAAGTCATGATATATGCTCCTACATGAGTGAACTTTGAAAACATTATGTTCAGTGAAAGAAGCCAATCACAAAAGACCGTCTAATGTATATGACTCCATTTATATGAAATGTCCAGAATCGGTAAATCCATGGAGATAGAAAGCAGACTAGTGGTTGTCTGGGGTTGGGGAGGAATGGCAAGTGACTGCTAAAGGGATTTCTTTTTGGATGATAAAAGTATTTTAAAATTGGTTTCGGTGATGGTTGCATAATTCTGAATATACTAAAAACCACTGACTCCTATACTTTAAGTAGGTGAATTTAATGGCATGTGTATTATATATCAGTAAAGCTGCTACCTTGAGAAAACAGAAACTGCTTTTTATGTAACTCAGATATCTAGAGCGGTACAAATTTCAAAATTGATAACGAAAGGTTATTGCGTCAATGAGTCATAGACACCTTCAAAAAGTAATACTAGTTTGATGAAGGAAAATATTTTACCAGTATTTGAGAAGTGCTTACTTGATGGTGTTTCTCAGTTTTAGACAATTCCTCAATCTTCTTTTCCAATTTATATATATCCATAATGTTCTTAGCATTCTAATGTAAAATAAGATAGTATTCTTAGATTCAGACCAAAAAAATAAAAGGAAATCACAAAGTGGTTTTTAGGAAGTAGTATCCTTTTTTTTTTTTTTTTTTTTTTAACACAATCCTTTTAACGTGATCATCCAGGAATACTCCCAGCAATCCCTTCTTATTTTCCATTTCACCTCGAGCACTCACTCCCTAGTCACACCTTCAAAGTTGTCATTACCAGCAACTGGGATCCCTCCATTATCTTAATTGCAACATCTCACTCTTCAACCACCATTTCTTGTCTTTCCAGGTTACTTCTTTGTGCATCAGCAAACCTTCAATCCCCACTGGAGCCTACAATCCATTGATCCTACTACGTTCTCATTATCCTTCCACCTTCCCGTGAGCTCCGTTCCCTCTTGACTCAGCTTAAATTCTCCCATGGTCAATCGTTACAATCTCTCTCTTCCACACCCCTCCAATTCCCTCGGCTCTCCCCTACTTCTTAGTATTTTCTTTTTTTTTTTTTTTTTTGCGGGTCCCCGGGCTCTCCCCGCTGTGGCCTCTCCCGTTTCGGAGCACAGGCTCCGGACGCACAGGCTCAGCGGCCATGGCTCACGGGCCCAGCCGCTCCGCGGCATGTGCGATCTTCCCGGACCGGGGCACGAACCCATGTCCCCTGCATCGGCAGGCAGACTCTCAACCACTGCGCCACCAGCGTAGCCCGAACCTCCTAGTTTTTAACCTCTAGTTTTTAACCAAATAATTCACTTCACAGTTCTACTTTTCCTAACCACCCTAGTTTAAATTGCACTCCCCACAACTCTGTTTTCTGCTCTTCTTTTCTCTGTGGCACTAATCACCATCTAACATGCTAGTGTCACATGGGCTATTTTGTTTAAGTCTGTATCCTTAACACCTAGAATAGAGTCTATCTCCCGATGAATGTGTGTATAATAAACAAACGAATAAATGTAAGTGAATAATTACCCGAACCATTGTGCCATTACTCTTCACATTGCGTCTGATTTTTACTCCCTAAAGGATTCTTAGTGACATCTATAAGCCTTTTCTAATGTAAATCAATAACTGTAATGCTATCTCATGACGAAGGGTTCTAAGTCTCCTTCCTTCTATCTCAATTCTAAATTGGTATAGTACAATTCTTTGATGCTAGTCAATCATCTGAAATATGAGGACAAAAATATCTTACACTGGGAGCTTAACTGTAAAGCATTCGTTTCATGGAAACCTGGTCTTGTAGCTGTAACATGTCTGAATCTAACACAGGGTTTCTTTCCAATCTTTAGTTGTTCCTTTCCTATCTACTATGAATTTTTTTAATGTCCACGTGGGCCATAAATTGGAAAACTCATCAGACTGTTCACCACAGCTTAATAAATACATCTAATAAACTTATATAAAACCCAAACAAAAAACCGTACATAATGATTAACTTTCAAAAGGTACCTATAGAGAATTTTCCTCCAAAATAGTAACTTTCTGGTAGCTTTGCTACCTGTTCTTTCAATGTTTTAATTCTGTTGCTTAAATATATATATTGCATAGAATTTTTCTTTTTTTTAGCGATTCTACTAGTATTTCCTAATATATATGAGGTATATTATGGTTAACCAAATGGCTTCACATGCATTATCTTAATCTTTAAAATAACTGTAGGGAATAGGTATTATTAATCCGTCAAAAGATTAAATGGCTTTTCCAAGGTTAGACTGTCAGTGAATTTAAGATCTGGGTCTTAGACTCAAAGACCTTTTCCATCTAGTTTCATGGAATAATAATAGAAAATTATTAGATAATGTCTATACTTTCCTTCTTGATTTGTATATTTTTTAGATGAGTTAATTTCATTTCATCTTAACTCTGAATTTCTTACATCCCATTTCTACCACGGATGATTACAAAGGTATAACATACTTCTGTCCAGACAGGAAAACCCTGTCTACTCATCCTCACTTATCATTTGACAAAGCAACCTGGTATTTGGTCCACAGGAGCCTGAAATTCACATGATTTATATTTAACCCAGGGTCAGCACCCATGATTGCATGATTTCCGTATGCTTATCTGTGCCCTTTTCACAATTTCAACATACCTCTTCTTGGAGAATCCGAATCTTAAGAATCAGAGCCCGGTTTTCTGCCTCCTGATTTAGTAAGAGAAAAATAATTTTAAAGTATTTGAGAAGTTTATGAAAATACCAAATATTTACTTCCAGGGCTATCAACATTTTTTCTTTTTATCAACCTTAAATATGGCATTGACATATCACAAATAATCCTAGCCTAAAATATTCTCAATACGGGGTTAAGCCTTTGGCTTCAGTTTCTTGGGATCAGTGAAAAGTCACTCTTCTTGACTCAATCTAACTATGACAGGAAAGGAAAGACGAAAAACAAAAGAAAACAGCGTGGTATTTTTCCCTGCTACTTTACCGCCATCTGCTTATGACAGATAGTGTGAACTCATCTATTTAAACAGCACCTTGAAATCAAAGAGTACTAGCTTTCTATTTGAAGCTGTGGATATTCTCAGATTCAACATTACCAGAACATAGGAACATCAAAAATCATTTTATAATTAGGAGCCCTAAATTCAGAACCATCAGAAGAAAACATATTCCAGGACAGGATATACACCAAAATGTTAACAGTAAATCTTGTGGATAGGGTAGGGTAAAGATTTTGTGGGATTTTATTTTTTCTTTGCTAATATATATTTTCTTATTTTTACAGAGCGAACAGGTACTACCTTTATAACATAAAAATAAAAGGGAGGCCATCTCAGGCTAGGATGTCATTGGTATAAGAACGAAGGAACATACACACCACGTAGCTGGAATCAGAAGACCTGAGTTCAGTTCTCACTCTACCATTTATTAGACAATGGACTTTGAATAATCAAAACATTTCTAAACTTTAGCTATAACTCTATTAATTTTTTAAAATGAAGAATAGCAAAAAAAAAAAAGAATATCAGCTTCTGTTTCTACCTCACAGAATCTCTGTGAGGACCAATGAGAGGAAATATTAAAAATTCTTTTGAAATTGTAAAACATTGAATTGTAAAAGTGCAAAGGATTAGGACTGTATATCTAGGACTCTGCATTTTAGTAGCAGCTAACATCTAGCCCCAGGAGGAAAGAGGACATTACTGCTTTACATGTACTAATTCATTTAATCCTCCCAGCCTTAAAGTAGGCAGTATTGCCATGTCCACTTTGCACAGGGGAACTCTGAGGTTTAAAGACGTTACGTGGTTTGCCTAAAGTTAGATAGCCCTCAGAGTCGGGACTTGGATGCCCACTCCACTGCCTGACACCCAAGGGTGGGCTCTTGATCATTGCTCTACATGGCTTCCACATAGAAGCTCCTCAGTGGTCCCAGAATGAGTCTTTGCTATAATGCATTCACAGAGACTTGCAGTCACCTGACACTCAATGAGTCCAGTCCCCAGATTTGACTGTTGAGGCAAAAGCTAAGCTAAGTTGTGTTGGTTGTAGGAAATCATGAGTGAAAGACACAGGCCTGGAATCCAAGTCTTCTGATGACTTAGACCTAAAAATAAATTAGTCTGAATGACTTTCAGCTGACCCCCCACCATGGTTAGCAATGCGCAAATACTGATGGAAGGATTTTGAAGATTATTACTAAAGCTCTAGATAATAGTTTAACATTCCCAATAAAAAGAATTACTTCTCTGGTAGTTGAATTAAAGCTTAGTCTAAATAATGTTTTGCTCTAAAAATTACAAGCCTGTGCTTCTTTAGCATAAGGACTGATTAATGGAACTAATTACTAATCTGTACGTGCTGAGAAAATGGATTTAAAAAAAAACTGAGAAAAAGGTGAAAGTTTGACAGAGAAAATTTTTTGGAAAATGTAGGTGGTTTCTAGTGTCAGATATTTATGAATTCGCCCATTAACTTCAGAAGGCGTTCTAGATCTTCACAAATCATCGCAAATATGACTAATTTGTAAAGAATTTTAATCCTGGTTGAAAAGGAAAACACAGTTTTTTATCCTACCTGCCTTTATTTTTCTAAGGTGTTACCAATTCATTCATCAGTCTACTGATTTCTGATTTTTGTTTCCAAATAAACCCTCTTGGATTTTAGTTATATAAACTATTAATATAGGTCCATTTCAAAGTACTTGGATGACTTACTAATTGTTTGTTCTGGGCTACAATCATGGTCTTCTGCTCTTCTGAAGCGTTCATACTAATTTTCAGTTCCTCCAGTTCTTCTCTTAACAGATTTGTTCTTATAATAGCCTGGTGGGCACTGTGGGGTGGGGAGAGAAGGCAATGAGCAAAACCTCAAATATAACCGTCAAAGATACTAAGTAAAGCCACGGACTATTTTTAAACCCAAGTTGAAAACCACTGAAAACTCAAACCAGATGCCAACAACAGTAAAAAAAAAAAAAAAAAAAAAAAACTTACACAAGATCTTCCACAGTCCTTGGAAAAGGAAGGGATTTGGGTGGAGCATGGTGGGGGGAAAAGGATAGAAGGAAACAAACATATTCCTGAAGATAGAGATTTGGAGGCTCCCTTTGAAATCCATCACTGGCTGAATCACACGGTTCTTTCCTTCTACTAATAAGATGTAATAGTAGTTAATGCAATCCCACAAACAGTTATTGAATAATATCATGATCAGGGGCTGTACCTTGCAAAAGGACCCATGATGTTGGACAAAAGAGACATGGTGTAACCTTAGAGAGGTTAAGTACTAGTGAAGGAGATGACAACTAAACAAACAAGTAGTTACAGATAGTCTTTATATCATATATTTTATTTAAAAGGTTTACTGCAACATTGTTTACAATAACAAAGCATTGGAAAGAAACTAAATGTCCAACAAAGGAAAACCTATTAAATGTATTATGGTAATCTATATCATGGAATTACCTATTTGTACTCCCAAAAGATTATAAACTGTTTTCTGAGCAGGGTCTTGAAGAAGGTATAATTTTTTCCTTACTAA
This sequence comes from Aethalodelphis obliquidens, assembly GCF_003676395.1. Taxonomy (NCBI): domain Eukaryota; kingdom Metazoa; phylum Chordata; class Mammalia; order Artiodactyla; family Delphinidae; genus Aethalodelphis; species Aethalodelphis obliquidens. The sequence goes on from NW_020837980.1 coordinate 8,125,803, forward strand.
GAAATTACATTGATCATTCAATCAATATTTATTGAGCTCCGACTCCATGCCATTCATTCTAATAGGCATTGAATAAGGTAAAGAGGAACCCAATCATAAGAACTCTGCCCTCCTGGAACTTAGAGTCTAGTAAGGTAAACAGACAATCATAATTGCTATTACAGTATAATAAGAAGCAAGGCTGGAGTGAACCCAAGTTCTGTAGACACTATAAAAGGAAGACAGCTCAGATAATGAGAAGGAGGAAGGGGAGGGGGACAGACGGGGACAGAGGGACAGAACAGAAGCTCATTGAGGGACTGCAAGCAGTCCGATATTGCTGGAGCATAGAGGGGAAAACGGGAGGTAGAGACAAGGCATCAGAGGCCCCATCGTGAAGGGGTTTGCAAACCAGATGAAGGACTTCGGATTTTACCCTGAGTGCGAAAGGAATGCATTGAAGTGGTTACAGCAGGGGCATGATGTGGTCAGACTGGCAGTTCGGAGGAACCTGCCTGCTGGGGTGGCACAAGCTTTGGAAAAGGAGGGGAACCTAACCAGGAGGCTGCTGCAGTGACCCAGGTGAAAGGTGATGCTGACCTGAACTAAGTGGCAGCTATGGGAATGGAAGGAAGTAAATCTATCTGTGAGAGATAAAGTGGGTAAATTAGCAGGACTTGCTATTTGATGTAGAAGTGAAGTCTGGGGAAGTAAAAGGAGACAGAGATTTCTGGTTTGCAGGCAACTGGAAGGAAGGGACTGCTCTTCTATGGCAGACATTCTACTAAGCACTGGGGCAACCAGGATAAAAGATACGATTTCTTCCATTAACGAGGACACATTAACACAGAAGGCAAATTATACCATGATGGGACAACAGCCAATATCAAAAATAGTCTGGGAGCGCCGACAGGAAACAGGCTCTTCCTGAAGGATTGTGTGTGGGGGTGGGAATTGGGGGTGGGGGTAGAAAAGAGAAGGCTTAATTCTGTAGACACTGGCATTTCCGCTGTCCATCCAGATTCTCTAGCCTTTCTGTCCATCCTGCAAGTTACCCAATTCCCTTCAAGACATGTCTTCACTGCTTAACTTAACCAGAGTCAGCTTCTAGTGCTTGCAACCAAAAGCCCTGTCTGGCACATTCACCCAAAGCATACTTTGTTTGCTTTTTTAAAGAAACTTTGAATTATTATATTTCAAATAAATAATAAATAAGCCAATTACGGAATGGAGAGAGCTTGAGGTTAGCATATATATATATATATTTTTTTTTTTTTTTTTTTTTTTTTTTTTTGCGGTATGCAGGCCTCTCACTGCTGTGGCCTCTCCCGTTGCAGAGCACAGGCTCCAAACGTGCAGGCTCAGCAGCCATGGCTCACGGACCCAACTGCTCCGCAGCATGTGGGATCCTCCCAGACCGAGGCACGAACCCCTGTCCCCTGCATCGGCAGGCGGACTTTCAACCACTGCACCACCAGGGAAGCCCAAGGTTAGCATATATTTTTTTAATTTTATAGATTGGTTTGGAGGCTGGTCAAAAATTATGAGGGTAAGAGTTCATGGTCAGAATGCTTTACTGTCTTTTCAAGTTAACTTAGAACTTTTCTGTTCAGAATTTTAGACCTACAACATCTGTACACACATACTTTGTGAGAAGCATGTTGCTTGTTTCCTGACGCTCAAGCATCTCCCAGCAACCTATTGTACCAGCATCTGACACTTCATCCGGTATGTCTCCAAGGTCCGTTATCCCCTCCTATCTTAAGCTAAGATCATGAAATTCTTATCATCCTTCTAGGCTCCAGGTACCCTGACGGTACATTTTAAACATGACTCATCAATGTATCTCTCATAATACTTAGCACGGGACTTTGCATAGAGTAAGAGTTCTACCGAACCACAGGCTGTTGGGATGGATTCACGCCTGATCTTTAGGCATACTGGTCTTACACAGAGATTGAACGACATAGAGAACATCATCGCTAGAAAAGAACGAACAAACCTTACTGGTGGGAAAGTAAAATAGTGCAGCTGCTTTGGAAAACAGTTTGGCAGCTCCTCACAACGCTAAGTACAGGTTACTACCCAGCAATTCCACTCCTAGGTATACACCCAAGAGAACTGAAGACGTATGTCCACATAAAAACTTGTACACAAATGTTCATAGCAGCACTATTCATAAGAGTCAAAAAGTGGAAATAAACCAAGGGTCCAAACTGAGGTATATCCATACGATGGAATATTATTCAGCCATAAAAAGGAATGAAGCAGTGATATATGCTACGACATGGATAAGCTTTGGAAATGTGATGCTCAGTGAAAGAAGCAAGACACAAGGGTCACATACTGTATGATTCCATTTACAGGAAAATGCCCAGAACAGGCAAATCCAGAGAGATAGAAAGTAGATTAGTGGTTGCCAGATGCTGAGACGAGGGGGAAATGGAGAGTGACTGCTAATCAGTATGGGGTTTCTTTCTGGAGTGATGAAAATATTCTGGAATTAAATCATGGTGATGGCTGTACAACCTTGTGAACATACTAAAAACCACTGAATTAATTGTATACCTTAAAAGGGTGAATTTTCTGCCATGTGAATTATATCTCAATAAGAAACAGATTTATTTTTTAAAAAAAGGAAAAAGAACTGAAAGCTCCCAGCACACAGTAACCCCATCACGGCTCACCTTTTTATCTGAAGGCGCAATTCAGTACAGTCCTCTGATAACTGGCTGTTAGCGTCTTCTAAGCTTTCTAATGCCAATTTAAGCTTATTATTTTCCTCCTCCAATTTCTGCTTGTTGAAATGCAGGTCTGCTACACAGGTAATCAAATCAGGCACCTCTCTGCAGGTGAAAGGATGAATGAGAATAATCTTCAACATCTCTAATCCCCTCCTATCAAAGTAAGGCGAACGGTTAAGCCCAAACAGGCTTAAATATTCCTGTGAGATTTTCTACTTTGTCTTCATTCATCCTCATAAGTGTAGTTTATTTACACAGTATTTATTCAAGTACCTATTACAATAGCATCAAAGATTCTTCCAAAATTCCCAGCTATTTAGCACCTGCCACTAGTGAAGTCGACTTCTACAGCTTTTATTTCCTCCTTTCCACTTTGCTCCCAACACCTGCCGCTGTCTACGCTGAAGAGTTCCTATTTCTGCCTGGGTTATGGAAAGTCCTGAAATAAACTGACACTGTACTCTTTCAGTCAGGAATCTTGGCAGGTTTGAATAGGCCTTTAACTAGGAAACAATTCCTAGAGTCTTATAATTGTAGCCTGAAGCTCACAATTTAGGACTCATCTTTCCTATAATTTTCTACAGCTTGTTAATGTTTGTGAGTGTCACTCTGGCCCCTGACATGTGATCATAAACCCTGTGAGAGTCAGGACTGTGTGTTTCATGGAGTCCCAGGCCTTCTCTTCCTCTTTGCCATATTTTCTTAGAGTTTAGCACAGATTGGCTACATGGGTCCTACTCCACCATTTTCGCATGGATAAACCTGAAGTGGCAAAGATAAAATAAGCAAGGACAGGTCCAGTGGTTAAGACTCTGTGCATCCAGTGCAGCAGGCGTGGGTTCGATCCCTGGTCTGGGAACTAAGATCCCACATGCCACATGCCATGTGGTGTGTGGCAAAAAAATAATATTAAGGAAGGATAGAGTCACCTCCCCTTAATATCTAAAACTCACATTTAACAGAAAACAGCTTTTCTCATTCATATCTAAAAGTATCTATTAAAGAAGTGCTTTAAAAGTAATCCCCCAGGGCTTCCCTGGTGGCGCAGTGGTTGAGAGTCCGCCTGCCGATGCAGGTTCGTGCCCCGGTCCGGGAAGATCCCATATGCTGTGGAGCGGCTGGGCCCGTCAGCCATGGCCGCTGAGCCTGCGTGTCCGGAGCCTGTGCTCCGCAACGGGAGAGGCCACAGCAGTGAGAGGCCCGCGTAACGCAAAAAAAATAAAAAAATAAAAAAGTAATCCCCCAAAGAGCTTAAGGTCAATGTCATAATTGTACTTCAAATGGAATTTGTTTTCCATGGAAAACACATGAAGTCAAAGAAGGAGAAGTGTTTCATGAGTGAGAAAATGTTAATTCATGTCATACTAATCTTCCATAATTTGTGTTCCTAGTGAAACTACTTCTAATGCCATTGGGATAGAATAGGTAAAAGTTAAAAGTAAATTATGTTAGCCCTACCACAGACACACACAAGAAGAGCTAAGTGACTTTACTGTAAATAAAATACATAAATCTATGAAATAAATAAGAAAACTTGAGGCACTTAAGAAAGCATTGGAAGTAAGAATGCTTACAAGACTCCTTTAAACATGTCTCCACCCAAAGCCTCAAAGCTCCGTGATACAGACTCTGTTATATCTGTGGTCATCTTAACTGAAACACATATAAGAGAGGTTTATGAAAAATCCATTTCTCCAAACCACAAGAAAGTGGCAGAACAATCCCAAAGACACACATTCATACTCGCTCCACCTGACTTTCTGCTGTCCTGTTCCAAAGCAGAATTACCCGTTCTGCTGCTTGATCCATTATTCACTCCTTCCCTGTAACCAAAAAAACAAAACCAATGAGCTAGGATTCTTTGTCAAACCAAAGCTTAGCTAATTTTTCAGTTGTGTTCTGTACTTTCTTATTCAGGTCTTTCTTTCTGAATTTTAAAACCATCTATTCATTCAGCAACTACTTGGAACCCAACACCGTGCTTAAATACGGTCATAGAAAAGAAACATAAGGCGTACCTCCACCTTCCGTAAACTTTTAATCTAACGTGAAAAGAGAATGTGCGCACAGAAGTAGGTAGGTGTCGAGTACAGCAGCTGTGCTTAGGGGATGGGAGGTCTCAGTGGGTCAGGAAGTTGATGTAGTTTAAAGGGATAAGTGGACACTTGTAGAGGTAGCAAGACCTTGGGCCTTAAAGAATTGGGAAGGAAAAGACACGAACAACTAATACTTTGGGATACACTGATGGTGTTCTTTCCCATGAAAAATCAAGTTGAACCTAGACTAACTGTACCTTGGAACATTTCACACCTGAAATTTTGGGAACCCTCTTCACAGGCCTCTATCCAGGACACCAATGCTAGCTCTAACCCCCAAAATAAACATATTAAAATTTCAACCATTTCTTTTCCAAAAGTCTTTATACTATGATTTTAGTTTTATCACTTAATCTTTCTAAATGCCAAACCCTTGGATGACCTCTCTGGAGCAGCTACAAAAGCCACTAAATTTGTACTTCCATCCCGTTGCATTTCAATGTGAGATGTCTGTCAGAAGATGACTGAGCAGAGTAACTCAGACATCACTCTTACTATTCCTAGATCTACACCCATCACCATTTCTGAGTTTCTGTTCTGATATTTTATATTTATATCTCCCATGTTTTTTCTTTTCCTTTATATTTGTTATAAAAATAAGTTTTCTCTTTAGCCCTCACTCCACTTTATAAATGAATTATTGATATTTTTATTACACAATCTAACCTAAATATTTTAGTAAGAATAGAAAATTCATAAGAAAAGAGGACACAAACTTAAGGTCATCGTGCAGAGATAATCATTTTGGAGTATATTCCTCCCAACTTTTCTGTGCGTATTTTTATTTCTTGACAAATAAGGGATCGTACTACATATACAGATCTATGGCCGATAGTTTGAAATTAATACATATGAATATTTCTCTTGTCAAATATTTATCTAATTATAATTTTGAGTGACTAATTAGGATTCTAGTGTATGGAAGTATTGTAAGTCATTTGTCCAAATATCTGCTTTTAAATATTTCCATATTATATTTATCACTATCATAAACAACATTCTGCATATATAGAGTATATGATTGGTTATTTTTCCTGAAGTTACATTATTTGACCACATTACATATTTTTAAGGGTTTGATACACATTCCTAAATTGCCCGTGAAAAACTGTGCCAACTTACACTATTACCAACAAAGTAGGAGAGGGCCTATTTCTCCACCTGCCCTGATGACATGGGATAGAGTCATTCTTCTAAATCTTTGTTAACCCGATGGGCAAAAATGATATGTTCTCTTTATTTGCATTTCTTTGATTACTAGTAAGATTAGATATTTTTATATATATTTATCTTGCCTTCACAATTAACTCGTGTATAACAAACAACATCTCAGTCACATTTTTTTTTTTTTTTTTTTTTTTTTTTGCGGTACGCCGGCCTCCCACCGCCGCGGCCTCTCCCGTCGCGGAGCACAGGCTCCAGACGCGCAGGCCCAGCGACCACGGCCCACGGGCCCAGCCGCTCCGCGGCACACGGGACCCTCCCGGACCGGGGCACGAACCCGCGCCCCCCGCACCGGCAGGCGGACCCCCAACCACTGCGCCACCAGGGAAGCCCCTCAGTCACATTCTTTAAGTCATTATATATTAGGAAACCATTGACCAAAACCTCCTGCCTTGGCCAGGCATGATGATAACCACTTGCATGAATTGTCTCACAACAGGAGGTCCCGATAGAGAACACAGTACTGGGCTTCCCTGGGGGCGCAGCGGTTAAGAATCCCCCTGCCAATTCAGGGGACACAGGTTCGAGCCCTGATCCGGGAAGATCCCACGTACCGCAGAGCAACTAAGCCCGTGCACCACAGCTACTGAGTCTGCGCTCTAGAGCCCATGAGCCACAACTATTGAAGCCCGTGCGCCTAGAGCCCATGCACCACAAGAGAAGCCACCTCAGCGAGAAGCCCACGCACCGCAACGAAGAGTAGCCCCTGCTCGCCGCAACTAGAGAAAGCCCGTGTGCAGCAACGAAAAACCCAACACAGACAAAAAAAAAAAAAAAAATCACCACACAGTGCTACCGCAGAAAACTAACAGGAGAATGTGGGAGGCGCCAAAAAGAGGAAGGAAGAGACTCTATGTCCTGCCAACCTCCCAGAAACCCGCACGCTGGAACCCATCTTGGCAGAGGGATGCGCACGCCACCAGGGAGGATCCTGAGTCAGAATGATGGGTCAGAGACAACACGGAAACTAACCCCATTACCGCAAAAGCCGAGACTGCGAGCCACGTGGCAGGGCAGTCCTCCTGGGTTCCCTTACCCTGCTGCTCTCCACCTGGGCACCGCTTCCCAATTAAGTCTCCTGCTTTGTCAGCACATGTGTCTCCTTGGACAATTCATTTCTGAGTGTTAGACAAGAGTCCACTCTCAGGCCCCGGAACGGGTCCCCCTTCCTGCAACATATACATCCTAACCCCGCATGAAATCTAGCAAGTTTTGCCACCGTTTGGGCTTAAAGCGTTCTTTAAGAGAACCCCTAGTACATATCAGCTGGTAGCTGGAGATTGGTGGCTGAGTAAAAGGCAAAGGATTAGGCTTCCTGTGAAAGAAGATGATGCTTCTCCAGTATCCGCCCAGGGCACCTGATCTCATGGGTACCATTCTCCTTCTCCTTTCTCAGCTTCACCATCCTTTCCTTTTCCTTTTAGCCTCCCTATATTCTAGGCTTCTAAATTACACTCACTGACTACATCTCCCCACTGACCTTAAAAGGGAGTTCATGCTGAAGTTAGATTCATTTGGTGACTTGGTGGTCAGTACCAATAATTTGCTTGACTCCTATGCCAGAAGAACGTAATAATATGTGCTGCCCCTAATCACAATAAATGAATGTTATCATAACTAACATAATAGGTTCTCAAAGTGTGCCCATCACCCCCCACCAACTCCCCCCATCAGTATCAGTGTCACCTGGAAACATGCTAGAAATGCAAATTATCAGGCTTAACCCCAGACCTACTCAATCATGGTGGAGATACCCAACAATCAGGTAGAATACCATTTAGGTGATTCCAGTGCACACTCAAATGTGAAAAGCACCAGATTACAGTATTTCCATCAGCACAGAAAACAGTGATTAGCATTCATTGTAAGCAATTGTTAAAACAGAACCTGAAAACACATCCTGCTGGGACGATGATTACCATTTGTTTCTGCAGTGAGCTATCCATTCTCTCATGATGGCCTGGAAGGTTTCCAGATTCACATGCATGTCTCTCTTTTCAGGATCGAGCCTGTTCCACAGCTCCTCAAGGCTACCATCTTCAGAACCTTGACTAGTTGTTTGTCTCAGGTAATCTATTACTTTGGTAACTCTGACTGAGCCTTAGGAAGAAGAAAGCCAAGTTAGTTTTAAAAGGTGCGGAAAGATTATTTTTTAAAAATGAGGCACTTAACTCTTTTAGGTCCCTTGGGAACCTAAACGTGCCTTATAACCCTCGCAGTACTGCTGAGTTGGTATCGCAGAGTAAAAAGAGCACTGGCCTTGGATTGGAGTCTAACAGACTAGGGTCAAATCTTGGCTCTGAACTGTATCAGCTGTGTGGCTCTGGGAAAATTGCTCAATCTCTCTGAGCCTCAGTGTACTTGTCTGTGAGATGATGCTACTACACAGAGTTGTTGTGAGATCTAAATAAGAACGATATATGTATTCAATAGTCACTTGTGGGAAGTGATCAAAATGCCACTTTATTTTTGTCTCCCATTCTTTTCTTAAAAAACATTCGGATGAAATTTCAGCCTCCAGTAAGTGGTCTGACTTTTATTTGGGGGGAGGGGTAGAAAAGTCATTCTCAGACACAGTCAGTCCTACTATCACATTCAGAAATTAAAGTCAAACAGACTATGTTAGTTATTAACACACCAATCTTCCTTAAGCATAAGACACGTCTTTTAACTAAGTCCTGACTTAGGCTAGCTGCTTGAAGGGGAGAAGGAAAAGGAAGTAGAAGGTTGATAGGGTAGATGCAGAAGTGAAGATTCTTCCCCCAGAAGGTAAGCAGAGACCCTGATATATATATAGAATAAGTCCAGTATATAATTAGAAGGAGGGGAGAGTTGTAAAGGAGACTGAACAACTTTAAAGAGAGTATTAATTTAATGGAAAATGTCATTTGGCTGTGACAGGAAGAAATGGAAATAAAATTATTAATAATTATTTAGAGAGATGATTTCTATTCCTGTTTGCAGTAGAGTTGGAGAGTCAAAAAGAATACCTATATCTCATTTTCCACCACGAAAACTCTGGAACCTCAAAACTCGAAAGTTCTTCTGTATGGTTTTGCAATGTGTCAACGGGGCCATGAAGTGCCCAGATATTTGATCAAACGTTATTCTGGTTGCGTCTGTCAGGGTGTTTTTGAACGAGATTAACATTTAAACTGGTAAACTAAGTAACACAGACTGCTCTCCCTAATGTGTGTGGGCCTGGTTAGAACAAAAAGGCAGACCCTTCCCCAAGTGAGAGTCATGCCTTCCTGCATGACTGCCTTTGAACCCGGACTTGTCTTTTTTCCTGACTTTGGACTCAAACAAAAACATCAGCTCCTTCTCAGTTTTCAGCCTGTCGACCTTTGGACGGGTTCCCTCCTGGTTCTCAGGTCTTTGGACGCTGACTGGGACTAAACCATCATCAGCTCTCCAGGATTTCAGCTTGCTCACTCACCCTGCAGATCTTAGAACTTGTCTGCTTCCATAATCATGTGAGTCAATTCTTTACAATAAATCTCTTTATGTACATTACACACGCACACACACACACACACCCATTGGTTCTGTTTCTAACACATCTCCCATCTCCCTTCAGTGGAGCTTCCTTATTTTCTTCAGGGAAATAGTTCCTTAAATTCTGTCCAAACAGAGAGGCTTTGGGGCAATAAATAAGTCCCATTCATCCTACCAATATAATTAAGAGTATAGGCAGGGCTTCCCTGGTTGCGCAGTGGTTGGGAGTCCGCCTGCCAATGCAAGGGACGTGGGTTCGGGCCCCGGTCCGGGAAGATCCCACATGCCGCGGAGCGGCTGGGCCCGTGAGCCGTGGCCGCTGAGCCTGCGCGTCTGGAGCCTGTGCTCCGCAACGGGAGAGGCCACAACAGTGAGAGGCCCGCGTACCGCAAAAAAAAAAAAAAAAAGAGTATAGGCAAATGTTTTGCTATGAGAATGTTCATTATGGATCATTATGGTGCTGTTTATAATAGAGAAAAAAATATCCAGTTGAGACATATTGTTTAAATATATTATGTTACATCCCCCAAAAGTACAGTATATAAAACAAATTTGTTGACCCAGACAAGTACTCAAAATTATTAAGTGAGCAAAAGCAGATTATAAGGCAAGTCTGGGAACATTCCCGTACATACTTAGGGAACTTGTTGTATATAGCTTAAGGAGAAAGAATGACCAAAAACAAGCCTTAAACCATTGTGGTGGTGAGGTGGACAGAGTCCAGGTGCCCCTTTATGATCCCTGCTTTCTAATGTTTACACCCCTGTGTAGTCTCCTCCCTTGAGTGTGGGCATGACCTGGGACTTGCCTCTAACCCGTAGAATATGGCAAAGGAGACAGGATTACATGTATCTAATTGCATGATTAAGTTACATAAGATCACAGTGCCTATCTTGCTGGAGTCATTCCCTTGCTGGCTTTGAAGAGGCAAACTGCCATATTATGGACTACCTATGTTTAGAGGTCCAACTAGTAAGAAACTGTCCAGCTGACAGCAGCAAACCTCTGAAGCCCTCAGGATTACAACTGCAAGAAACTAAATCCTGCCACCTAAAGCAGGTCGTTCCCCAGTCGAGCCACAGATGAGACAGCTGCCCTGGCCAACATCTTGACTGCAGCCTTGTGAGTGAGTTCCTTAACAGAGGGCCCGTGTAAACCATGTGTGAATTCCCAATTCACAGAAGTTGTGAGGTAGTAAATGTGTGTGTGGTTTCAAGCCGCCAAGTGTGTCGTAATTCAGCAACAGGAAACAACATAAGTAGTTTGGGTACTGCTCATCTGAAACCATTGTGTATGTATTGTAGAAGAAAGCAAAGGAACATTTATACTGGTGTCATTGAGAACCAAGATTTTCTGTGGTTGAAAAAGGGCATACAGAATATGAGATGAGTAAAAACGCTGTAGTCCTGAATTTGCTTTAGAAGGAAGACTATGAACTCATGATGCAATATATCTTCAAAAATTTTTAAGTACTTCTTAGGTCTGCCCACTGAAAATGCCTAGAAACAACCACCATCCCCTGCCCCCAGATTGTGGTCTCTATATATTATTTCCCATTAAAAGGAACCATGGATCCTTGAAGAAATAACTGATTCCAAGGTTGGGGCAGGAAATGTATGAGATAAGTCTAAAGACTTTTATAATACTAGGGAAAACAAGGAAGCTACTAAAAAGAATGGGGATGTCTCAAAAGTATTAGTACCTGGGACACCTGGTTGCTCCAGGAAGTAATGAGATGCTCAAAGAAAGATGGGGACAATGCAAACAGACATAGGAGCCAGCTTAAAGAATATCTTGCCAGCCAACTCTGGGACAATTTGAGCATCAAAATAAATAATGATAGTAACAGATTATATATATTGAATTAAGAAGAATCCAGAAATTCATAGTGATATTAATTCATTTAGTTAGAGAAATGGTAAAACCCTGATGATAGATTGACAAGTAAAAAATATAGAAAGAGTATTGGAAATTGAACATTTTCTATTTGGCAACCACCATTGTAAGAATTGATTTAGGCAAGAAATATCAATAGATGCTATGTTTCTGATCACCAATTCCAATGTGTAGGGTTCTTCCCCCTACCCCCTACCCCACCCCACAACATACACACATACAAGCAATTCTCAAGACACTGGGTGTTCTACAGTTCAACCCAATTCTGACACTACCTATGTGGTGATAGTGTCAGAGCCACAGGTTAATGGCGCAGTCTTACAAAACTGACCCCACCCCCTGTAGACACCAATTCAAGGCCGGGTTGTCACCTGTACTTTTGATGGACCAGCTATAGATTGGAGGTTCCCATGACTCCTCTTTGTGTTCCATTAATTTGCTAGAGCAACTCAAAGAAATTTTTTACTTACTATATCACCAGTTTATTATACAAGGATATAACTCAGGAACCGCCAGATGGAAGAGGTGTACAGGGCAAGGTATGGGGAAAGGGCCTGGAGCTTCCGTACTCTGCCCGGCATGCCACACTTTCCAAATCTCCACGTGGAAGCTTTCCAAACCTCTCCTTTTGGGTTTTTATGGTGGCTTCGTTACATAGGCATGATTGATTAGATCATTGGCCATTGGTGATGAAACTCAATCTCCATCCCCTCTCCCCTCCCTGGAGGTCTGGGGAGTGGGACTGAAAGTTCCAACCACCCAATCACATGACTGGCTCCACTGGCAACTAGCCCTCGTCCTACGGTGGGGTCCAAAAGTCATTTCATTAACATAAAAACGGCACCTTTATTGCTCTCATCACTTAGGAAATTCTAATGGTTTTAGGAGCTCTGTGCCACAAATGGGACAAAGACCAAATATATACTACTTATAATAAATCATAATATCACAGATGCTAAAACTAGTGAGTGAAAGTTTGATGACAAACAGAATGTTTACATAGATTCAAAGTATCTTCCCATATTTATTAATTACTGATGAAATAAAAATTCATATTCTAAGGCAAGTCAAGGAAAATTTAAACATAATATATTTTCTCTACTCTTTGGCCTCCTCTCTCCCCTCTACTGTGCACTGTGTATCTACATTATGCATCCCAAACATCCCCATCAGCAGAAATACCTGCTCAATCAAAAAGAGCAACATTCTCTGAGCATCAGCAAGACAAATCCTTAGGACCTAACCTTTCTTCTTAATCTTGTAAGGAGCCACGATGACCCACGAACCACTACTCGCTTTGCATGCTTAGATCTGGATTGTGTGGACTGTCGGTAATATGTCGTTGAACGTACAGCCCTCTGTCTCAAAATGTGCTTTGACCTTTAACAGGCAGAACAGTTCTCAGAGCTTTCGGAAAGGCTGTTCCTGAGTTATAATCCTCAATTTGCCTCGAATAAAATTTTCCCTTTCTTTCTTAGATCGACTGATTGATTTTTTATAGCCATTATAAAGGAAAAATAGTAACTTTACAATAGGGATGTTTGGCAGACACCACACTAATCAAGTGATCAAAGTTAAAAATCCTGAAATATTGTACGGAGAAGAACATAACATCACGTCCGTAGTGTGCCTGCAAAAATGTAGAACCTGAATAATCAAGAGGAAATATCATGGACTTCCCTGGTGGCGCAGTGGTTGAGAGTCCGCCTGCCGATGCAGGGGACACGGGTTCGTGCCCCGGTCCGGGAGGATCCCACATGCCGCGGAGCGGCTGGGCCCGTGAGCCATGGCCGCTGAGCCTGCGCGTCCGGAGCCTGTGCTCCGCAACGGGAGAGGCCGCAGCAGTGAGAGACCCGCGTACCGCAAAAAAAACCCAAAAAACAAAAAAAAAAGAGGAAATATCAGATGTTCTACAAAGTAACTGGCATACACTCTTCAAAAATTTCAAGGTCATAAAAGACAAGGAATCGAGGAGCTCCTCCAGATTTAAGGAGACTAAAGAGATGTGACAACTGAATTCGATCCTGGACTTGGAAACAAAAAATCTATAAAGAATATTATTGGGAAAATTGACAAAATTTGAATATAGACTTTTAAATTAGATAATAATATTGTATCAAGGTTAAATATCCTAATTTTGACAATCATTCTGTGGTCATGCATGCAAATGTCCTTTGTAGGAAATACACACTGATGTACTTAGGGGTAAAAAGGCACAATATCTGCAATTTACTCTCAATCAGAAGCACAATCAAGCTTTTATCCTGCCTTTCCTTTGGGAAACAAGACTCAGCCATGGCCAAATAGTTGCTAGGCAGGGTAGAGCTTCCTTTTATAGATATGCCAGCTGATAAAATAGGAAGGAATAATAGACTATCACCTTTCACAACACCTAATGAAAGAATAAATCTAGGCCTTCATCCTCAAATAGTTTTGTCTTCTGATAAAAATATATACACCGTCTATGTGGAATCTTGCCAAAAGGAGATACAAAACTTTTATCTGATCAAACCTCTAAATGTAGGGGACAAAGAAACAGGTTGTGTTTCTAAGACCACACAATCACCAAAATTCAGACTGGGGGAAACTATGAGATAAAAGAACCAGTTTCATTAACAAATAACTTAAAATACAAAAAAGAGAGACTAGGAAAGGAACATAGAGATAAGCTAGACGGCCAATAACAATGAACAAACTTTTCTTGGATATTGATTGGAACAATTAAACTGTTTAAGAAAAAATAAATTTCTCACGCAAATGAGAAAACAAATGCTGATAAGATTTTTTTTTTTTTTTTACGTGGGCCTCTCACTGTTGTGGCCTCTCCCGTTGTGGAGCACAGGCTCCGGACGCACAGGCTCAGCAGCCATGGCTCACGGGCCCAGCCGCTCCGCGGCATGTGGGATCTTCCCGGACCGGGGCAAGAACCTGTGTCCCCTGCATCGGCAGGCGGACTCTCAACCACTGCGCCACCAGGGAAGCCCCTGATAAGATATTTGATATTAAGAAAGTATGTCATCTTTTTAGTCATAAAAATGACATTGTATAGTTGTGTCTGAAATCAGTCTTTATCTTTTGAACGTACTGAAATATTTACAGGTGAAATAATATGATGTCATGGATTTGTCTCAAACTAATCCAGAGTGGAGGAGAGGAAAGTGGGTGGGGCTAGAAATGAGACATCATTATTTACGACACTATTTACATGATAAGGGTTATACCTCTTTACTCCTGTGTATGTTTGTAATGTTCTATAATAAAAAAGTTTTAATCCAAATAAAACAAAACCATATTGACCACGGAATTTGTGGAAGGTTATACAACAAATCATTAACAATGCTTACTCAGGGAAACAGGATTACTGATGAGTTTTTTTCCCTTCTTTTCTATATACTATTAATTTTATTACAGTGACCACAAGCCATTTACATGCTAAAAATTACTTGCGGAAATTTTAAAAAGAACACATCTCTAAGAAAAACAGAACTGAAAATCTAAAATTAACTCAAAAATTTGAGCTAAATTTGTGTAGCAGCTTTATACGTATGAAGTATACATTTCTTGTGAGGCAACAACTATGAGAGGTAAGTAGTTCCAGTCAACGATTGCAGCTGGTGAATCAGTTGATAAGCTCAATAAAATCATTCAAGACACTGGTAAAATATGCAAAACAGGTACAAAGAAATTAACCAACATCTAGACGGCCACCCTTCCTCCCAAATTAGGTTGTACCCACCACGTGTGTAGACACAGATGCACAGAGCACCACACATAAGCCATTTCCCTTTCTCTTGCAATAGAAAGTACAATGACGTGATGAGTACCACCGAACATTTGAGCAGATAATTTTCGACTGACCTCTGCATTCGGTGTCACATGCATTAAAAATACTTGTAAGCAACTCCTCTTCACAGGTCCTGTTATTGCTATAGGTTACATCTTCCTTGCCATCAGCAGTTCCTTGTTTCCACCCTAGTAGAAGAAAAGTTTGCATATCCAGATGCTTTTCTGTGCTAATATGCTTAATTGCTAAATTTTTTTGTTTTAATCTTAACAAGAAAACATATTTAAATAAAGAGCAGTCCACAATACTGGTTACTTAACTTGAATAGATCAAGCAGAAAAAGTGGTCTTGAAGGGTCTCTGATTATTCATTTTCCTTTCCTTATAAGTTTTATAAAGGTAGAATAAAAGGAGAGATGACGAAGAGGGAAATGAGCTTTACTGCCCTGTAATGTTAGAAGCACTCTGTGAAAAAGCAAATAGTGTAGCACAAATAGAAATATTTTAAGGAAAAATAGAGGGAACGTAAAGATCAGCTCTACAGAAAATGTGCCATTTTACATTGTTTTGTTTTTCAGGGCCTATCACAGATGGGACTCTGTAAGCAATCCTCTAAATAGAATTCCAAAATTTCATTGAAATTGGCCTCCAAAATTTACATTCTCCCCTGGTCTACTTTATTGGCTCTACATTTTCTTACATGTTTTACTCTCACAAACACAAAAAATGCTAAAATGGTAGTTTTCAGCAAGGCATGTTGGAACTATATGAACTTTAGCTCCCCTGTATCTATGGCTTCCCATCATGCCATTCTAATTTGCCCAGGAGAAAGTTTGTTTTCAGGTCAGCAGAGAAATGCCAATGATTATGATTGTAAATACAATCTAGAATTTCTATCAGGTTTATAATTGAAAGCATAGAAAATACTTATATTTCACATCTAAGAGTTTTTTAAGAGAGGAAAACACAATTTTAAGGGAAAGATGGATGCCTCCCTCCACGTTTCGATAATGTACACTGGTATTTCATTTTAGTTCAGGTATTCTCACAGTGATATGCTCAAGGCTTTATCAGAAGAACAAATATTAGAAGATGAATATTTACCCTCTCCATTCAGAGATAATTTTTTCACCAGTGAATCCTGAGGAGTGAAAAATTCAGAGCTCTGATTAGAGGTGGAATCAAAGTCAAGGGTTAAGGCACTAAAATCATTTTCACTACCACAGTTTTTCAAATCCTTGTTAGAGAGGAGTTCCCTTTTTCTGATCTGCGGTATCAAAGATGTGTAATTCTGGGAGCTCTGTGATCTAGGCCTTGAGATGTTTTCCGAGCTTGTGAGGAGAAGAGAATATGTGGCATACTCAGGAGAGCTGAGATGAGAGATGGATGGGGTTCTTGGAGATGCTCGTTGAGGATGTGAAGTAAAGGCACCAACTTTCTCAGGGCTTGAGGAGCGAGGGTTGGGCAGAGGAAAGGCAGCAGTCATCATTTTCTTCAGTACCTCTTCAAAGTCTTTCTTGGGGTTAGTCTGTGGACTGTCAAACCTGCTAGATTGGTATCTGATAATCTGTCGGATGGGACTTGTACTCTCTTCTCTCTTTTGGATGGCTTGGATTTTTCTACAGATGCTTTGCACCGGGTTATGCCGCTTCTCAGCTGCTTTCTTGACAGAGGCCATTGTTGACTTTCCTCCAATGAGACAGAGGAAGCGGCTAAAGTACCGGCAAAAGTAGACATGTTTTTCAAAGTTAGCATTGTCCTAACAACAGTGTAGCAATAGCTAGTTATTCCCAAACCGACTTTGGCGGGATCAAGATGTCTTTAAACAACTATCTTTAAACAATTGCTTTTTTATTTTTAAGTATAGTTGATTTACAATGGTGTGTTAGTTTCAGGTGTACGGCAGAGTGATTCAGTGATACATTATATTCTTTTTCAGATTCTCTTCCATTATAGGTTATTACAAGATATTGAATATAGTTCCCTGTGCTATACAGTAAGTCCTTGTTGTTTAAAAAAATGCACTAAACAAATTTCCGCATGTCTAACTTTGGCCCTCAAATTTCTAGAAAATAATAACCGCTAACATATATAAAGTATTTCCCATGAGCCAGGCGTGGTACTAAGTCCTTTATATGTATCAACTCATTCATCCTCAGAACAACTCTATGAGGCACGCGTTACTATTAGCTCCATTTTCAGGCACAGAGAGAATAGGGACATGCCCAGAGTCACCTTAGGTGAGTGCCAGAGTCCCGATTTGAACCCAGTCAGTCCTGCTCCAGAGGACCCCTAACCACATTGTTTTTCACGTATATGTCAAATACGATGATGGTGATGATATGAAAGCTCCCATTTGAGTAGCTATTCTGATTCTCAGCTATTGAGAAGTTAATAAATATCCCCTTTATTGAGCATTTTACATGTATTATGTCTAAACTTCACACAAACCCCGTCAGATATGTAGAAATATCCCCTTTTCACAGATAATAAAACTAAGTCTCAAAAAGGTCAAGTCATTTTCTATTGGTCACATCTCTAAGATTTGTGCCAAAGATGGTCTGACTGCAGCATCATTTTATTTAATGGCAGCATATATGACCTTTAAAAAAAAAAGCATGATCTCACTTCTTATAAGACAGTAATTAAAGAACTTGGAAACAAATCCAAAATTTTGCCTAAACTGGTAAAATTTAATCTATGCAAAGAGTTACAATAACTTGAATAGTTATAAACAAATAGTTGAATAATTACAAAGAGTTTGAAAGTTACGATTTTTAGAACCTTAACGAAAATTTCTGTTCAGGGCTCTTTTTAAAAAGTCCCCTAAAAGAAAATAAACAAAGGGGCATTTAGAAAGACTGGGAAGAAGAAGATGCTCAAAATCTTCTCAATCTGGCTCATTCTACCTCAAGACGTTGGCCACCAGCTACAAGCTAATGAAGTTTCCATCAACAGAATCCTTCGCTATTTAAGGTAATGGTCATCTTCGAACCTTTATGTTGTCACTTGACAATACCCTCCTCTCTGTCTATTCAAGGCTTATCTTTCAATGCCAAGCCTGAAACACATTGCCCTATTAAAATCCTGGAATCAGCGTATACTCAATGAACTCAAGCTTTCTGTTCTCTCCTAGGATGTATAATTGTACTGTATATTCTGTCATTTAATTAGATTTTATCTTCTATTCTTGGACTATTTCAAATGTGTATGTACATTGTCTCCTCAATAACACTTTTAATTTCTTGTATTCAAAAGCCATGATGTGATTCTCTTTTAGATACTCAATACATTATTGTTGGCATCACTGATAACAGTTCTATGTAATACAAATAATTACAAGGCTTGTGGACTCGTTCCCCAGCTGCAGTGAGTGTTGGCTCTCAACGACTTGTAGCTACTACTCTTTCTGGAGAATTTCCCCTATCCACATGGGAGCTTCTCATTGCTCAGGTGGGAGGTTGGCAGTGAAGTAGTGGTAATGACAGAAGAGAATTCACCTGAGAATACAGTGCATTCCAAATCTACGGCTGGCTGGGGTGGGGACACGGCAGGAGCCATCTGACTTCCCCGTATCAAGTAAAGACCCTCTTAAAGACTGGCTAAGTATCTGTCAGTGTTCTCAATGTGATGTGACTGTTTTTCCCTTCTAGAGCCAGTGAACTGAGGGACAGGTTGAGCTTGGGGCTAACAGAAGCCCTAGAACCTGAACCTCAGGCTCCTAGATCTGTCTGCCTAAGAACATCTGTGAACCTCCATGTGGGATGCTATTTGAGCCCCATTGAAGAGCCTCCCTCTGTGGGCATTTGTGACTGATCCAGATGAATGTTCCGAGTATATTAGACACTACATTTCTATCTGCTTTTCCGAGGCATTTTTTCCTCCTACCATCTGTTTTCTCAACGTCCATGACTCACCTAAGTGAGCCCTGCTCCACGGTCTCCCGTCCGTCCTGTCCAAACATTTTCTTTTAGTTTTAGATCCTGGTAGAAAAGATTTACTGCAATCTGCCAAAACGCTTAAAAATACAAGCCTAACTTGCTTTGTGCAATAACTGTCATTGAAAGAGTACTAGCTGAAAATTAAAAACTGAAGGTTAATTGTACTAGTAGAATCGGTTGCTTGGAGTCTCTCTTTTACAAGGAATTTCCTCCTTATTTATCTGTTTTAGGTGATTGAATATTTACTATGTAAAGATGGTACACTTGTAGAAATCCCAATGGCTTCTTTTGTTTTTAAATTCTCTGAACCTCAGTTGTACTCCATACCATTCATTCCTTTAGACATTCAAGCCATGTCTATTAAGTACCTAAGATGTGCTAAACCCAGTGCAGATATGGGTGGCACAATGACGAGCAAAACAGAATATCTGCTCTCCTAAAATTTTTGGTCTGTGAGAGCTACAGATAAAAACAAGTAAGATACTGGGCTTCCCTGGTGGCGCAGTGGTTGGGAGTCCGCCTGCCGAGGCAGGGGAACGCGGGTTCGTGCCCCGGTCCGGGAAGATCCCACATGCCGCGGAGCAGTTAAGCACGTAAGCCATGGCCGCTGAGCCTGCGCGTCCGGAGCCTGTGCTCCGCAGCGGGGGAGGCCACAGCAGTGAGAGGTCTCCATACCGCAAAAAAAAAAAAAAAAAACAAGTCAGATACTAAAATTGCCGGATTAAATCCAGGATGTTGAATAAAGTTTGAATTTCAGATAAACAATGGCTAATTTTTTTAGTATAAGTATGTCGCAGGCATCAAAAAGTTGCACAGGAAAAAATCTATACTGAAAAATTATTTGTTGGTTATCTACAACTCAAATTTCTCTGGGCATCTTGCATTTCTAACGAGCTAAATCTAACAACCCTAAAGCCTAGAGATAATAAATAATTACACACTAGGAAAGAAAAGTGCTAGGGGCTATGAGAGCATATAATAGGGGTTATCCTAGTTTGGGAGTAAGGACAGGGAAAAATCGGGGGCATCTATTATGTGTCATGCACTGTGCATAATGTTATACAGATTGTTTGCTAAATCCAAGATTATAAACAGAAAATTAAGTGGAATCATAAATCTGCTGTAGGAATGTCTATTTGGATTCACATTAGATAAATGTAATATAAAATAATATTAGAGATTATCCAAACAAGTTACTTCACTAATTTTATTTCTCCTCTTGTTTTACCTATATCCCATTGTTCTCATTTCTAGAATGAGTCCCGTTATGATTATTGCCTGAATTGCCTTGTTGTATGTAGTAAAGCTCTTGAATCAACACGTTTCAACCATCTCCCTGATCCAGAACTATAAAGCAGTAACTAAAAACCTCTAATGCATGGCAACACCTATAAAACAAGTGTGATGTATTTCTTATCTGAAGTAAGATTATTTTCGCCAGTGATGTAACTACAGAGTTCAACATAAATCTCTAAGACATTTGCACTCTGAGACTTACAGAAAATTTTCTACATTTGTTCTGAGTTCCTAAAGAAGTCTTCAATAGATTAGAATAAACTCACCATGTATGTATAACATAGACACTATCTCATATGCCTTAGGAATTTACAAAAAATATTAGAGCATAATTTGTGTTTTCAATATCCATATTCTTCAGTCACTAAGAAAACAGTTGGATTTCTTTGCAAAGAAAGACAAGATTTATACAGAGATACAAAAATAACGTCCTTGAAGAAGATTTTTAGAAAGATTTCTGAATCAAACTCTGACTCAAAAAAGATTATGTTGACAATGTAATTATCTTTTCTTTAACAACCATTTAAAGTTCTTCTCCCTTTACTAATAGTTATTGCTTGAATCTTGAACTTTCAAACTTAAGATCAAGTAGGCTTATTTTAACAATCACTTGTTAATTAATTATGAAATCCAGGCAAATCTTTCATGACTCACCTAAGTGAATTCCACTTAGTGGTTTAATTAAGGCAAAGCCCTTAATTAATGTATGTAAAAAATGTAAATACATATGTATATGTAGATAGATAAACAAGGGGTTCCTTTTGCCAAAAGAGTCCTTCACTAACAATTAGATGCCGGTAAACTTTTTTTTTTTTTTTTTAACATCTTTACTGGAGTATAATTGCTTTACAATGGTGTGTTAGTTTCTGCTTTATAACAAAGTGAATCAGCTATATGTATACACATATCCCCATATCTCCTCCCTCTTGTGTCTTCCTCCCACCCTCCCTATCCCACCCCTCTAGGTGGTCACAAAGCACAGAGCTGATCTCCCAGTGCTATGTGGCTGCTTCCCACTAGCTATCTATTTTACATTTGGTGGTGCATATATGTCCATGCCACTCTCTCAATTCATCCTGGCTTACCCTTCTCCCTCCTCGTGTCCTCAAGTCCATTCTCTATGTCTGCGTCTTTATTCCTGTCCTGCCCCTAGGTTCTTCATAACCTTTTTTTTTTTTTAGATTCCATATATATGTGTTAGCATATGGTATTTGTTTTTCTCTGACTGACTTCACTCTGTATGACAGACTCTAGGTCCATCCACCTCACTACAAATAACTCAATTTCATTTCTTTTTATGGCTGAGTAATATTCCATTGTATATATGTGCCACATCTTCTTTATCCATTCATCTGTTGATGGACACTTAGGTTGCTTCCCTGTCCTGTCCCGGTTATTGTAAATAGAGCTGCAATGAACATTGTGGTACATGACTCTTTTTGAATTAGGGTTTTCTCAGGGTATATGCCCAGTAGTGGGATTGCTGGGTCATATGGTAGTTCTATTTTTAGTTTTTTAAGGAACCTCCATACTGTTCTCCATAGTTAGATGCCAGTAAACTCTTTATTGACACATAAGAAGAAACATCTGTTCACTGAGATGTTCCCAGGAAACTCATCTTTAGGGAGACCAGTGGGAGAGCAGAGCATGGATTTCTACTTAACCAGTAAACTTTATATTTGCCAAATCACTGTTTTTAGTCTCTTTGTGACTGGTATATAATGTGATAAAATAATAACACTTTTTCCCACCCTCTCTAGATAGATGGTAGCAGCTGTTAATCAAAATGATTTGCAAACCACAAGTCCCAGATTTAGTAAATGCTCAGTGAGTCTGCCATCTACAAACCTTTTTCATTTCTAATAATTGCAAGCTGGTGAGACTGGAAGCATCTCCTCCCACCACTCACTTAACCTTGTTATATTAAGCTCCTTGGCTGGGTCATACCAAGCTTATAAACATCTCATATTGGAACCATTCCTGAAATAGGACAGTCACAGATTATGCTTCTGAAAACTGTGTTCTTCTGTTTCAGTCCTTATTATAAGAAGTCTGGTTTTCTTCTCAGAGACCAGGAAAAAACCTATGATATATCTCTAACGCCAAGAACTCGGGTGTTCCCACATTCTGACAGTCTACAAAACCACATAACCACTTTCTACTAACACACATTCCAAATGACCAAGGCTAGAGACAACAACTCAGTGCTTTACCCCTCTGAAAACAATTCTGGGATTTGTTTCCAAAAAAACGTTTTTGGGGAAGCTAGCTTTATCGCTTTCAGCTACTCATCTTTTCTCCCAATGTTGTCAGTGTTTTGGGTTTTTTCCCTACAGTTGTTGCAAATCTTCAGTGAGCTCTGTTGAACCTCCGTGTATCAAGTTTGGAGGCTTGTCTCATTCACAACAAACACATTGAACTGGAGACAACAAAGTAGCTACATCTGGGGTTGCTTTTCCCTGTTTAGGGGAGGATTTTCTTGACTTTCGATGACTAAGAGCCACCATCAGCCAAAGTTTCATTATTTGCTCCGGGAAAACTCACCACCTTATTTTCACTTGCCTTCACCAGCATCCAAGAACCGTCTTCTGAGAACTGGAAATGGAGAGAGAGGCCTGCAGATCAGATGATGTGGGTGGAGCTAACGTCTGCCAGGTGGTACGGAGCGAGGTGAGGCACAAAGGCTGGAGAAGAGGGAAGCCACTCACCAGCTACACCTGTCTCTCGGGTTCGGCGAGGCTCACGGGCGTATGTTGCGGCCTCTCCCGTTGCGGAGCACAGGCTCCGGACGCGCAGGCTCAGCGGCCATGGCTCACGGGCCCAGCCGCTCCGCGGCACGTGGGATCCTCCCGGACCGGGGCATGAACCTGCGTCCCCCTGCATCGGCAGGCAGACTCTCAACCACTGTGCCACCAGGGAAGCCCGAAAAGTCACTTTTTAAATTAAATTTCATATGTTTCTATTGGGCCAAATGCCGTATGGTTTCTCGAAGATTAATGCTATTAATTATTGCGTCTTTTATGGGACCCTATCTGGTTTGGAAGACATAGCATATAAATTATGGAAACTGCAGTAAATGAGCAAAGAAGTAGATGAGTGGTACGTTAAGCTCCAAGGGACGTCAGGATAGGGTGAGTTCAACGTGGGTTGAGAAGCCATTATAAAGTATTGTAGGTGGGACATAAGCTGGGCTTTAAATAATACATTATTTTGCATAACAGGGGCTTGGACACACCTGTGAGGTGGGGCGAGACTGAGTAAAGCCTAGTGGTGAGATTAAGCTTGTTGTTTTGGCAGCACTGGGTAAACAGCCTGATGGAACCGTGAAATAGGTGGGAGGGGGTGGAATAGTGCAAAAAATGTAAGTTTAAGTAGGGAGGACACAGGCAGATTCAGAAATAAACGAAACCTCATATAACGCCATTTCCCATCCAAGGAAATGATATTCAGCTGTGACAAGCATCTTAAAAACAGAACAAAACAAACCCACCACAAAACAAACAAACAGAAAAGCAAACCAGAATCAGGGTTCCAATGTACAACCCGAAGCATCATAACTGGAACATTTTGTTCTCAAACTGGTAGGTTTACTTACTACCTGTGGTGCTTCCCCAGCCCGACCTCTGCAGTCCCTAATCACACGCTTCACAGACCTTAGCATCGGTGATTTCCTACTTCTCCCCTCTTTTCTCTCTTCCCCCACTCTGCATAGGGTGCTCTGAAAATCTATTTTTGGAATATCGAGATTTTTATATATGCTCCTATGCCTGAGGGTCGTCATCATTTCTGTCACCAGGCAAGAGGGAGAAGAAGTGTAGTACTTAAGAACTGGGGCTCTAGTTTCAAATGACCTGGGCCAAATCCTAGCCCTTCTGCCCACTAGGGAAAACATTGACTACCCAAAGTGGTCTCTGATAGTACATTATAAAAAAAATTCTATATTTTTTTGAATTTTATTTTATTTATTTTTTATACAGCAGGTTCTTATTAGTTATCTGTTTTACACATATTCGTGTATATATGTCAATCCCAATCTCCCAATTCATCCCACCACGCCCCCTCCACTGTCCCCCCTTGGTGTCCATACATTGTGACAAAGTATTGATATTTAATTCTCTGTGCCTCAGTTTCTTCGTCTGCAAAATTGCATCAATATTATGAATGACCTCCTGAGTTTACTGCAAGGATTAAATGAGATAACATATGTATGATACACTTTCTGAAACTCAGTGTATTTATTCGGATATTAAATGTCCTCTTAAAGCACAAAATAGTGCCAGAAATAACTAATTAACCCACTCCTCTCATTAGACTTGCCCTGTTTAATTTCCCATGAAATGAACTCTCTTATAACATCCACGCTTGTGATCTTCTTATCAATCCACAGATACTAAAACTAGCAACACCCAGAGAGATTTTCCTCCTAGTCATAAAGGAAGCCAGTGGCAGAGCCAGAAATAATATTCAAATTCTGAATCCACTAGACTGTATCACCTGTCTGGCAAACTCTACTCTTTCTTCCTCCTCCAAATGAGTGTTTCATACCTGATGTTTCTCAGAGCAGTGAAACGAGTAACCTGAATTTATTCAGGAATAATCTGAATAAATTCCAATGGCTCTGCAATGAATTGAATAAACATGTTATTTCATCACTTATTATTTATCACTTATTTATTTCATCACTTTTTATTGTTTGCCTTGGGCTGATTCTAACAGAATACAGTCGCCTCTGGGTATCCATGGGGGATTGGTTCTAGGACCCGCTTGGATACCCAAATCTGTGGAAGCTCAAGTTCCTTATGTAAAGTGACATAGTATTTGCATATAACTAAACAGCTTCTCCAGCCCCGAAAACATGCTTTGTTAACAGGGGAGGGAGTACAAAGGGATAAAATGCAGACTTTACCCCAAAAGAGCCAAGATGGGGCTTTGGCTTTTGGATATACTGCACGTAGGATGGATAACATGTTTCCTTGCCAAGTCATTTCCCTTTAAGGTAGGTTGACCAGACAGGGCCCCTGGTATTGCCAGACCTGAAAACAACTCTCTGTCTTGCTATAATTAGAGAACCTTTAAGAAATGCCATCCCCAACTCTTCAAAATTACATTTCAAGGAAATTAAATCTTGTTGTGTAAATAGGTAAAAAAAAAAAAATCTATTCAAATAACATATATCCCCTTCTCTCTAATGCAGTCTTTTTAAAAATTTTTTAACGAATTTCTTTTTTTTTTTTGGCGTGCTGCTCAGCACATGGGATCTTAGTTCCCTGACCAAGGATTAAACCCATGCCCCCTGCAGTGAAAGCATGGAGTCTTAACCACTGGACCTCCAGGGAAGTCCCTCTAATGCAATCTTTAATGTTGTTAGACATTAGCCAGTAGCTGGATCTCTGGAATTAATCTCTGGTTGATCTAAGGGACTCATTTTATCTAACCGAAACTGGATTGGAGGGGAAGAGAAGCACTATTGGAAGAAGAGAAGGAAGGAAAGAGAATTTCAGGAAAGATTTACGCTCCTGAAATAAAGCAAGACCTACTCGTCCTCATTCAGTTTCCCAGCAGACTGACCTCTATGGACAGCATCAGTCTGGCTCCCCTGCCCTCTGATTTCCTGTTGAACTTGGCCAGATAGCAGAATCCTCCTTCATGAGAGGCATGGCCAAACATACATACATTTTATTTTTCAAAACCTGTTCTATAGGGCTTCCCTGGTGGCGCAGTGGTTGAGCGTCTGCCTGCCGATGCAGGGGACACGGGTTCGTGCTCCGGTCCAGGAAGATCCCACACGCCGCGGAGCGGCTGGGCCCGTGAGCCATGGCCGCTGAGCCTGCGCGTCCGGAGCCTGTGCTCCGCAACGGGAGAGGCCACAGCAGTGAGAGGCCCGCGTAACGCAAAAAAAAAAAAAAAACCTGCTGTGTGTAAAATTCACTATTTCCTTTTTTTTTAATGACTATTTCTTATAGTAGCTCCCTTAGATTCTAGGTATCATTGTCTTTAAACTGCTTTCTGTTAATTAAACCTTAATAAGCAAAGGCAGTGTCTTCAGGAAGCCAATTTTCATCAAGATACTATCCCAGAAAGAAAAGGACTGGGAATTTTAGGGATATATGGGTTCCATTCCGAAAAGGAGGAGCCCAGAAGAGAATACTTTGGAAGAAACTCGGCAATATCTTTTTGGAGGGAGGTTAAAATAGAGTGAGGCCCTGAAGATATTACAAGGTGTGTATTAGCTGAATGACAATCATCTGTTGCCCTCCCAGATTTACGCTCCTGAAATAAAGCAAGACCTACTCGTCCTCATTCAGTTTCCCAGCAGACTGACCGCTATGGACAGCGTCAGTCTGGCTCCCCTGCCCTCTGATTTCCCGTTGAACTTGGCCAGTACAAGGCACCAGCAGAAAATAGATGGGCTGAGCAGAAAGAGCTCGGGACATTTTTCTCCTGGATCCCACCCTGCCAGGTCTGTCTGACAGTGGTCCATGCTTTTCCACAGCTCCTGTCAGGCAGCCCTCTCCTAAAGTGACAGCCCTCACTTGGTTCTGAACATCTTCCCTCCCTTGGCCCTTGCTGGGATGCTGATGGCTCCCTAGAGCCACGACCCAGCACCACGTGGCACTCCCCACTCCTTATTATTTCCCTTAACCTTGCCCACACGATCATGATCAAAATTCTTTTCAGCCTCCCCTTTAAAAAACTGTGCCATCTGTTTCCTAAGGGACCCTGACTGATATACACTCAGAGATTCTTTTTGTTGTCATGTTAATTTCCATAGCCCAATATGGCTGTCATCCACATTACACAAAGGGCATAATACCTCCCTTAAAATATTTTGTTTTTATTTTTAAACTCTGGTAGCCTTTCCTTCTGGTTAAGTACATGCAGCTAATTCAAAGAAAGAGATTTGACTTAAAAAACAAAACAAAAACAAAACACTCCACAAACTTTCTGTTGAAAATTGGGATAGCTGTTGCTACACTGGTTTCCATAGCAATTGTATCAGTTTATCATCTCACCAACAATCTGCGAGCCTGTTTGATTCCCCACACCCTCATCAAAGCAATGTGTTGATCTTTGCCAACCTGAGAAGTGAAACATGGCATCTCCTCATTTCAGTTTGCATTTCTCTCCTTATGAATATGGCTTCATGTGTTTAAAGCTATTTGTGTTTCCAATTCTAGGTTCTATTTGTTCGTATTCTTTGGTCATTTTTCAATACGGGCTTGATTTTACCAATTTACAAAAGCTCTTTACGTATGAAGAAATGTAGTTCTTTGTATTTTATGTGTTAGGAATGCATTTGTACAATTCGTCATTTCTACTTTTATGGTATTTTTGCCACGCATATTTTAAAAAAATAAACTCAGATTTCTATCTTTTCTGTGTGGCTTCTGAGTTTTTTTTTGTTTTTTTTTTTTGTTTTTTTTTTTTTGCGGTACGTGGGCCTCTCACTGTTGTGGCTTCTCCCGTTGCGGAGCACAGGCTCCGGACACGCAGGCTCAGCGGCCATGGCTCACGGGCCCAGCCGCTCCACGGCATGTGGGATCCTCCCGGACCGGGGCACGAACCCGCGTCCCCTGCATCGGCAGGCGGACTCCCAACCACTGCGCCACCAGGGAAGCCCCCTTCTGAGTTTTTGTTAGACTTAGAAAGTCCTTCCTGACTCCAAAATCATAAATCATTCTCCCGTGTTCTTTTCTAGTACTTTCATGAGTCAATACATTTAGAATTTATCTTGGTATATAGGGAAATAGGACTCCACCTTCATTATTTTTCACATGACTACCAGGTTTTTCTAGGAGGTTATACTAGAGATATACTTGCACATATTTACAAAGATAAATGTTAAAATATATTTATTACAGTTTTGTTTGAAATGACAACATATTGAAAACAACCTTTGCATCCTTCAATAAGGACTGGTTATATAAATTAGAGTTTATTCACACCTTACAATAAAATACAACTGTTTAAAAGAAAGAGGTTCTCTAAGGACTGATATGGAATCCCAAAATTATGTGCTCAAGTTATAAATCAACCCTAATGTGAAGAACAGTGTTTATTCAATTTCTGATTTTAAAATATACATACAGTACAAACCAAAGCAAAACATAGGTATACATAGTTACAGAAAAAACTAGAGAAAAATGATAATCTGGGGGGTAAGAAACGGGTAGAGAAGAGATTTAGTTATTTCTTTATATTTTTTGTACTGTATTCATGTACAAGATCATCAGTTTAAATAAATGAATAAAAAAGAGAAAAAATAATAGATTTTGAAAACTCAAGTCATTCTATTTTGGTGGCTGATTCATTACCATGTTATGTAGATTTGTAAGATAATGTCATTTACATCATTGAAACCTGCCCCTTAGTTTAGCGCTTTTTAATACATAGGGGTAAAAAATGTGGATCAGCAGTTCCCTCTGCTGGTCATCAGTTGAAATGCAATGACCTAGAAATCAATAAACCTATCTTATGCTTTATTTTGTGATAATTATCATGTACTCAGTATATCATGAGTGATAATACTTTATACCATAATTTTAAAAAAATCACAGTGGGCGTTTCCTAAAGTTAAAAAAAAATCACACATTTTTGTAGCAGTTCACAATTCTAGAGTTTTAACTGTTGTCTGAGTACAGAACGCTACTTTGATGATGTGGGAATATTGAGAATAAAATAACTTTTTTTTTTTTTTTTTTTGCGGTACGCGGGCCTCTCACTGTTGTGGCCTCTCCCGTTGCAGAGCACAGGCTCCGGACGCGCAGGCTCAGCGGCCATGGCCCACGGGCCCAGCCACTCCACAGCATGTGGGATCCTCCCGGACCGGGGCACGAACCCGTGTCCCCTGCATCGGCAGGCGGACTCCCAACCACTGTGCCACCAGGGAAGCCCCAAAATAACTATTTTTTAACAATAGTTATCAACAATTTGTATAAAAGTAAGCAACATTGTGTATGCCTTGTCAGGCTGTATATTTTCATCATGTTCATCACTGTTATAATTCATTCATTCTACAGATATCAAGTACTTGGTATGTGTCAGGCACATCCTAATGCTGGGATACACTGTGAATAGGCAAACTTCCTGCTCTCATAGAGCTTACTTCCTACCAAAGGAGACAAAATTAACATAATTGACGAAAAATACATAGCATGCTAGTCTGATAAATGCT
This sequence comes from Aethalodelphis obliquidens, assembly GCF_003676395.1. Taxonomy (NCBI): domain Eukaryota; kingdom Metazoa; phylum Chordata; class Mammalia; order Artiodactyla; family Delphinidae; genus Aethalodelphis; species Aethalodelphis obliquidens. The sequence continues at coordinate 8,155,435 of NW_020837980.1, forward strand.
GAAGAAAGACAAATAAATATAATGTGAAGAATGAGTTTGGAGGGAAGGCTGCAATCGTAGATAGGGTAGCCAAAGGAGGGCTTACCTAGGGCTGAATTTGAATAAAGACCTGGAGCAAGTGAAGAGGCTAGCCAGGAGATACCTGAGAAAATGCATCCAGGCAGAAAAGCAAGTGCAAAGGTCCTGAGGTGCAAGTTTGCCTGGCATGTTTGAGAAACAGCAAGGAGGCCTGTGTGACTGGAGTGAAAAGGATAGAGGAGGGTAATAGGAAATGAGGTCAGAGCATTAATGGGGAAAACTAATCATGTAAGATCTTTGGGTTATAGAAGAACATTGGCTTTTACTCTAAGCAAGGTAGGAAGCCGTTGAAGGATTTTAAGGAGAGCAGGTATGTGCTCTGAATAAATGAATAAACTGAAAGGAGTCAAGGGTAGAAACAGTGAGATTAGTTAGATGTTTATAACAAGAATCCAGGAGGAGAAATAATGACAAGAAGTCATAGAGAGATGGACAGATGATGATAGATAGATAGATGAATAGATAGCCAGATAGGTAGATAGACAGAGAGGTAGATAGGTAGATAGATGCTGTTAGATGAGACAGGATATGCTGGCATGAGACTAACAGAAGACTCAAGAATGACTTCAAGATTTTGACCTGAGCAACTGGAGGAATGTAGCTGCGATTAATTGAGACGTCGTAGAGGGAGGGATGAGTATCAGGAGCTCAGTTTCAGAAGGTTGAGTCTAAGATCCTATTAAATATTAAATATTTGGGGCTTCCCTGGTGGCGCAGTGGTTGAGAGTCCGCCTGCCGATGCAGGGGACACGGGTTCGTGTCCCACATGCGGCTGAGCGGCTGGGCCCATGAGCCATGGCCGCTGAGCCTGCGCGTCCAGAGCCTGTGCTCCACAACGGGAGAGGCCACAAGAGTGAGAGGCCCGCGTACCGCAAAAATAAATAAATAAATAAATATTAAATATTCAAGTGGAGGTTGTCAAATAGGCAGTTGAGTACATGGTCTGGATTCAGGGGAGAGGTTTGGGTTGGAGATAGTATAAAACAGGGAGTCCTGGGGCTTCCCTGGTGGTGCAGTGGTTGAGAGTCCGCCTGCCAATGCAGGGGACACGGGTTCGAGCCCTGGTCTGGGAAGATCCCACATGCCGTGGAGCAACTAAGCCCATGAGCCACAACTACTGACCCTCCGCGTCTGGAGCTTGTGCCCCGCAACGAGAGGCCTGAGCACCGCGATGAAGAGTGGCCCCCACTTGCCGCAACTAGAGAAAAGCTCTCGCACAGAAACGAAGACCCAAGCAGCCAAAAATAAATTAATTAATTAAATTTAAAAAACAAAACAAAACAGGGAGTCCTCAGCATAAAGGTGGCATATAAGTCTGTGGGACCTATTGAGCTCACCCAGGAAGCGAAGGCAGATGGGAAAGAGAAGTCCAAGGCCTGAGACCTAGGACATGTCAACATTGATCAGTATGGGTAATGGGATGAGGAGGAACCAGCAAAAGAGACTGAAAAAGAGCAGCAGAAAGGTAGAAGGGGGACTTCCCTTGTGGTCCAGTGGTTAAGAGTCCGCTTTCCAATGTAGGGGACTCGGGTTTGGTCCCTCGTCAGGGGACTAAGATCCCACATACTGTGGGGGAGCTGAGCCCGTGCGCTACAACGACTGAGCCCACGCGCTCTAGAGCCCATGCACCACAACTAGAGAGAGGTCCACACACCGCGAGGAGCCCACATGCCACAACTAAGATCCGAGGCAGCCAAATAAATAAATAAACAAATATTTTTTTAAAAAAAAGGAAGGTAGAAGGAGGAAAATCCAGTAAATGTGATGTCCTCAAAGCCAGGTGGGGAAAGTTTCAAGCAAGACAAAGTGATCAACTGCTGATCAGTCAGGTAAAATGAGGACTAGGACATGATTTGGGATTAGCCATAAAGGAGCAGGTAGGTGGTAATCTTGAAAAGAGCAATTTCATTTTGCGAATGAAAGAATGTTGCTCACCATCTAGTTCTACAAGAATGAAGTCACTAGCCACTGCAGTCACTGACCTTTAACACACCCTGAAAGGAGTTCAGGGCAGAGATCAGGAATGAGGCACTCTGTGCTCTGGGGAAAACTGGCAGAACAGGCCTTCAGGTAGTTATTTTCAGGAGAAAATTTTATGAACCCAATGTCTTGCATCTTCTCATACCTAGAAAAGCACTAAAATCATTAACAGAGACACCTGCTCCTCGTGACCAGCAGCAACCTTCTACCGAGATCTGTGCTTGGTTGCACGTAACCCCTTCACCAAAATCACATACATACTGACCTCCCCCCGCACCCCTTTGGAGCAGTTCCTCAAGCTACCTGAGAGGCTCCCGGGCTATAGTCCTCAGCAAGCCCCCAATAAAACTTAACAGCCCTCACGTTGTGCTTTTTTTTTTTTTTAAGTTGACAATTATAATGTGTTTAAAAGTGAACAGGAGGAGAGAAATTAGAGACTGAGTATTGATCCTGCTTCTTAAGAATTCACTGATTGGGGACCTCCCTGGTGGTGCAGTGGTTAAGAATCCACCTGCCACTGCAAGGGACATGGGTTCGATCCCTGGCTCGGGAAGATCCCACGTGCTGTGGGGCAACTAAGTGCCCTGCGCCACAGCTACTGAGCCTGCGCACTAGAGCACGGGAGCCACGACTACTGAAGCCTGAGCACCTAGGGTCCGTGCTCCGTAACAAGGAAAGCCACCGCAATGAGAAGTCAGCGCACCGCAATGGAGAGCAGCCCCCACTCACTGCAACTAGAGAAAGCCAGCGTGCGGCAACGAAGACCCAACGCAGCCATAAATTAATTAATTAATTTTTAAGAAAAAGAGTTCACTGTGATTGCTGTACAATATTGTGCTTATAGTTAACAAAATTATATAGTGCACTTAAAAGTTTGTTAAGAGGTAGATCTTGTGTTAAGTATTCTGACCATTAAAAAAAAAAGAGCAAAGAGACATAAGGAAACTTTTGGAGGTAATGGATATAATTATTGCCTTGATAATGGGGATGGTGTCACAGGTGTAGGCATATGTCCGAACTCATCAAACTGTATGCATTAAGCATGTGCTGAGGTTTTGTATGTTAATTCTACCTCAATGAAGCTGTTTAAAAAGAAAAAGAGTTTGCTATGAAAGGAAAGATAGAGATAGACAATAGCAGAGAAGGAAATGGAGTCAAGGGAGCCTAGTGCTTTGGGTTTCTTTTAGTTGGAAGAAATAAGAGTATGCTTGCATGTTTATGGGAATAATCTGACGTAGAGGGAAAAACTGAGATTGCAGGAGAGAGAGTTGGGAATGGTGGAAATTGTGGGTGACCATGTATCAGAGAAGGAGGCCTAGTAGCCGGTAAGGGCTAGCCACAGAGACAGCCTATCCCCAGGACTGGGAAGGTACTGAGTTTGGGCCCAGATGCAGGTAGGTGGGTACAGGGGAGGGGTGGTGAATGTTTTCTTCTGATTGTTTCGATTATCTCAGCAAAGGGAAATAGTGTTGGAAGTTTGAGGAGAGAGGGAAACGTATAACAGAACCTAGGAGAAAGCATGAGAGAGACTGGATTAGGGAAGCACAGTATGCTTGCTGGACAGTATGAGAGTCAGCACGAAGGTTCGTTGTCCCAAATCTCACGTGAGACCAGCTAGCACAGCTGCATGATTTTTAGCTGCGTGGGTATAAGCACAGAGTCAATGGAAAATTGGAGTTAACTAGGGTTGTGGTTTATCCAAACAAGTTTGATATGAGACATGAGGAGTCAGTGGTTCTGAGAGTGTGTGCAAAGCAGTGACTCTGCTGATGGACACGGGAGTTAGCCTGGGCAGAGAGGAAACATAGGATGTCAGTGAGGGGATACAGGACGATGCAACAGTAACAGAATCAGTGGATGGGAGATGCTGGTGGAGTGAAAGAACGGTGAAGGTGGGGTAGAAGATGACAGTCAGAGTGGAATCCAGAATTTGGGATTCGACAGGGCTCTGGCTATTGTTAAAAACAAGGTCGGGCTTCCCTGGTGGCGCAGTGGTTGGGCGTCTGCCTGCCGATGCAGGGGACACGGGTTTGTGCCCTGGTCCGGGAAGATCCCACATGCAGCGGAGCGGCTGGGCCCGTGGGCCATGGCCGCTGGGCTTGCGCGTCCGGAGCCTGTGCTCTGCAACGGGAGAGGCCACAACAGTGAGAGGCCCACGTACCGCAAAAAAAAAAAAAAAAAACAAGGTCAAGGGTATGACTGTGGCAATGAGTGGCAGTGGTAGGGTGTTCCAATAACTATGTAAACCCAAAGTTTAGGTTCTTTCTCCAAGAGGAGGCTGTGTATGGCTCTAGTGACTGAGCCATTTATATTTTATATATCAGCCTGGGGTATACTTTCAAAAACAAGCCCTCAAGTGGTTCATGTTTCCATATTATATACTAGAACACCAAATAGAACACATACCCATATTTTTAAAATGGAAGAGAAATTTCATTCCTCCCAAATGTGCAATCATAAATACTTGAACCAGAGCTCTGATTAGTTTGCAAGACAAACATGTTTTTATTTTTCCCGCCTGGCAGGTAAGAATCAGTGTTAGTGTTGTGTTACGTAAGTATTCCACCCGCCTTCTTGTTTTTTATGATATGCAAAATGCAATCACTTATTCGCCATGACTTTTCCCCCATAAAACTACTCACAAAGTAACTAGCACACGGAGTTGAATAATGGATCACTCTCCGTAAAACCTGCGCCTTCTCCACATACCCAAATCAACAGATTCAGCTTTGTTGTGTTATGGGAGAGAGGAGGTTTCTCAGACAAGAACTTCTAGTCCTGAAAATCGGCAGCCAGGTGTGAAACTGGGACAAGGGTAGAATGATCCTGACTCCTGTGATATAAGTCAGCACTGCGTAGGTCATAAGAGGGAGTCATCAATACTTACACCTTCTTTAAAATTCTTTCCAATAATTGGTTTTGTCTACCATTATCTTGCTGGGACAACTCAACTGGGCTTCATTTCCTGATCTTCAATATAGCATTTTTGTCAACAACAACCAAAGTGTGCTGGGAATTTTTTTTTTTCGCCAATCACGTGGCAGTGCTCATAGCACAGATGCTGGGGGATTTCTTGGTGGCCTCTGTCTGCATGGACAGGACCGGCGTGAATGAATCTGAGGCTCTGCTGAGACCCCAGAGTGCCTGCTCCCTTCACGCTATTTTAAGTGCCACATATGGTTGCACGGAGGTCACTGTGAAAAGGAAGAGAAAGAAAGCAAAATGGCCTATGACCTCCATTATTTGTAAAAAATCACAATAATATATTTTGTTTTATCCTGGAGGAAGGTTGCATGGGTCAATCTGTTGATGAGTTTATTTCTTCTGAGGGAGTCATTTGGGATGGGAATGTTAATTTATTTGAGCAAACAGACATTATCACAGGGATAATGTCTGTGTATTTAACATTTATTAAAATAAATGTTAATTTATTTGAGCAAACAGACATTTTCACAGGGATAAAACGGAGCTAGATAACTGAGCTAGATAACGACTCAGGTGCTTTTACTGCCGGGGACCTGGTTCGATACCTGGTCAAGGAACTAAAATCCCACAAGCAGCAAGGCGCAGCCGGAAAAAAAAAAAAAGATATTATCACAAAACGGCACTGATGGCCATATCTACCTTATCTACTACTTAGGCTTTCTGTGTCTCTTGAAAAATGCTCCCAAAACAGGCAGATTTCCTCCTAGTCTGCTAGTTGCTCTTAGTGGGAGAAAGGGGGTGGGGGTGTGATTTTATTCACGTAGAGTATGCTTAGTAAAGTCAAAGTTAGCCCTTAGGGAGCCTTTCCAACTTCTTGTTTCTGCTTATGCCTCCTCCGCCCCTGCCTATAATGGCAATGACCCCTGCCTATTCCGACCAAACTTGCTTCACTCTCCCCACTAGAATTAACCATAAGAGGAGCAGGACAGCAGAGCAGTTAAGAGCATGGACCCAAGATCTAGACGGCCGAGGTTTCCTCTAAACTCTGCCTCTTGGACTTAACCTCTCTGTGGCAGTGTCTTTGTCTGTAAAATGGTGATAATAACAGGATCAAAGTGAGGATTAAATGAACTACTATATGTAAAGTACACAGAACACTGACTGCCTAGCACAATGCAGGCACTCCGAGCGTTAGCTATATAATTGCCAAAAATATATCGGACACCCCAAGTAGTGTCTTTCTGCTTCTTTAGGTCTTACGCATCTGTCTTTATTAATTATGTATTGCTGGGAAGCAAATCGCCCCGAGAGTTAGAGGCCCAGATCAATAAACATGTATTACCTCACAGTTTCTGCGGGTGAGGAATCTGGAACTGTGTAGCTGGGTGGTTCTACTTCCAAGATCACTCCCGTGATTACTGGCGGGCCTCCATCCCTCACCACATGGGTCTCTCAGCACGGCTGCCTCACAACTTGGCGGTTGGCTTCCCCCAGGGTGAGCAATCCAAGAGAAAGTGGGAGAGAAAATGAAGAATTTACACAAACACACACACAGACCAAGAATAGCAAAGTCTTTTTAAAGCTAATTTTGGAAGTGATATCCCATCATTTCTGCCATATTCTATTCATTGTAATCAAGTCAGTAAATCCAGCCCACACTTAGATTCAGGGATAACACAAAGGCAGGGCTCACTGGGGGGAGCCTATCACACCTTTGATTGTGAGTTGAGCTAGAGGGGGTCCCTAAATTATTTTGCCTATACATAGATCGAGAGAGAGTATTCTTTTCCCCAGTGAGAACCAGCTTCTCACATCCACACTCTTACTAAACAGACACTAGTTTTGGCAATAAAAACTCATATTTAACATCCAATATACTAATTTGCCAAGGTTGATGGCGGAGCTCGGATAGCAGAGAGCTGGCTTTTTCTGTGCTGAGCTAGATAACGACCCTGGAACACATGCTGGAGAGCAGGGCAGCTGGTCACCCCTGGAAATGCAGCTTCAACTAATTGGCGCATACGTAATATTCTGCCAACTACATTGAAGTTTTTAAAAGTAAATTACACACTTTATAACACCTTCCTCGAAGATATTCTGTATGTCCAGCCAAAGTCCTATGTCTATGAATACCTCTTATTTTAGAAAATATGGCTATCAATAAAAGCATAAATAAAGGAAATAAGAACAAGAAAATGGTAGAACTTACATATTTTTCTAATGTACATGAGTCTCAAAATGGAAAATCCAGACAAGTGGAATGTCTGTGTTGAATCCCGCTGCACAGCAGCTCAAAGCTGAGAAAGTGTTTTGTTGACTTAATAAAGCTCTTTGGCAGCTCAAAAGGCTGTGGTGGCATTTCTGCAGCACACAGTTCTGAGGAGTTGATCTTCTGTTAACTCTCAAATACAACTAAAAAGGCCAGGGGACACCCAAAGCTGATAAAACGAGAATAGTACAAAAATAATCTTTAAATTTTTAAAGCAAATAAAAGCAAATTATATATACTATGATCTCAAATATATAAAGAGAAAAGGAAAAAGCCTGAAAAGTAAACCCAGATTATTAACAATGGAAGTTCTGAGTAGTCAAATTTTACTTTTCTTTAACTCCCAATATTTCCAAAATAAAGCCATGTGCTTGTGTGTGTATGTGTGTGCGCACACGCACATACACACACACAGACATGCATGTTTTAAATAGAGCTTTTCCATATCGGACTTGCAATGTCAATGGGCGGTCGAAATCCATTATAGAAAACTAAGAAATTGAAATTCAGCTATCCTTCAATAATCTATTACATCCAAGCCTAGAAACTTCCTTCACAGCATTTTATATGCAGCCTGTTCTCTTCCAGAACAGACACTCTAGCAGTTTAATCTCTCTCAGAATCCATAGTGCTGGGCTTCCCTGGTGGCGCAGTGGTTAAGAGTCCACCGGCCAATGCAGGGGACACAGGTTCGAGCCCTGGTCTGGGAAGATCCCACATGCTGCAGATCAGCCAGGCCCATGCACCACAACTACTGAGACTGTGCTCTAGAGCCCGCGAGCCACAACTACTGAGCCCGCATGCCACAACTACTAAAGCCCGCGTGCCTAGAGCCTGTTCTCCGCAACAAGAGAAGCCACCACCATGAGAAGCTGGCGCACTGCAATGGAGAGTAGACCCCGCTTACTGCAACTAGAGAAAGCCCCTGCGCAGCAACGAAGACCCAACGCAGCCAAAAATAAATAAATTTATTAAAAAAAAAAAAAAAAAGAATCCACAGTGCAACTGAGATCCCTGAGAATCTATATCTCTTCCAGGTTTGGGAGTGATTTCTAAGTCTCCTGTGGACCCATAATATCTGAAGTGCTGTCTATTTTTAAGAATATTTTCCTAAGTGGTAAGAATTAATTAAATATGACCACAAGTATATCATTCCAGCTTTATATTTCCTAAACTTGAGGAAACTGCTACGGCAAGCCACTTCCAGCTTGAGAGCAGATCCTGCCTGTTATACATTAGCCCACAAAGCTGTGAATATTAAGACACCAACTGACCAATCTGCATACCACTCATTATCTGGAACCACACCGGAGGTTTTGGAAAAAATTGAACTCCTATGATTATATATGCTGCCCATATGTGGTTATTTAAATTTAAATTAATTAAAATAAGACTTTTTAAAATTCCATTCCTCAGTCACATGCGCCACATTTCAAGGGCTCCATAGCCACATGGCTGGTGGCGACTCTATTGAACAGAGCAGAATATAGAACATTTTCGCCATCACAGTAAGCTCCATCTGACAGCGCTGCATTTGATTATTGAAAAGTTACCTGTGGGTGGACCTAGAGGTGAACATAGTAAGTGAAGTAAGCCAAATAGAGAAAGGCAAATATCATATGATAACACTTAAATGTAGAATCTAAAAAAAAAGATACAAATGAATTTATACACAAAACAGAAATGGATCCACAGACATAAGAAATAAACTTATGGTTACCAAAGGAGAAGTGGGGGGAGGGATAAATTAGGAGTTTGGGATTAACATATTCACACTATTATATATAAAATAGATAACCAAAAAGGACCTACTGTATAGCGCAGGGAATTATACTCAATACTCTGTAATAACCTTTAAGGGAAAAGAAGCTGAAAAAATGGATATATATATATATATATATATATATATATATATATAAAACTGAATCACTTTGCTGTACACCTGAAACTAACACAACATTGTAAATCAACTATACTTCAATAAAAAAAATATTAAACAGAAAAAAAAGAAAGAAAATTTGCCTGATATCAGAAAATTCTGGTTACTTACTTTGTGACACAGATGTGTACATAATACAAAATTTTTTCTTATCTCCTGGAACTGAGAGTACAAAAATGAATAGAACTTAAGTAAAATCAAGATATTAGAGAAAAAAATGAACAGAACCTTAGGACTGCCTTCCAGGAGATTACCATCTAGACCTGTGATGGTGAATTGCTGTAATCTATTTCTTTGCTCTTCACTGACTTTCCAAATTTCCCATAAACCCTCTCAGTGGGAGTTGTGACACTAGTGAAAAACACCAATGATATGGGACATCGGATGTTGCAGACATATTCCTGCCATTTTTGAAAAAAAGTATTACTCTCTTACACAGGATTTTGTTCTTACAGAAAGACTTAGTATAAAGGCCACCTCTTTCATGCAGAGTTCCCTGATTCCACTTCCTTCTGTAACTCCCTTCCTTCCTTGGCAGCAGAGCATGGTGGTTAAAAGTCCTGATTGGAGGAGACTGCCCAGTTTCAAATCCCAGCTATGCTACTTACTAGCTGTGTGACCTCGGGCAAGTTGCTTAACCTCTCTGTGCTTCAGCAGCACCATCAGGAAAACAGCAATGATAATACTACCAATATGAAGAGGTTTTGTAAACATTCCACAACTTCAAACATATAAAGTGCTTAAAGTGGTACCTGCCACAAAGACAATACTCAGTGAATGTCAGCCAGAATTAAGTTATTCAAATATTTTTTCAACAAGTAAAATATTGTCTGTCCACTGTGAACTGTCCTATACTAAAAGAACTACTAGCTCTATTTTCTAACCTTCCAGAACACTTTGTTTCTTTATTAGGTAGGTTATAAAATCTATCATCTATTAGAGAGGTCTCTGCAGTACCTGTCTCCACTACCTGATAAACTCTTGGAAGGCAATTAGTCTCTTCCATTCTCGTGGTGCTAGTGCAACACATTCATTAGCCGTTAAATCAAGTGTCACACAATCTCTATCACACTCCTTCTTGAATAATAACAAGGATCTGCAAAGGCCCCAAGTCAAAATGGTCTTTCTATTTGAGAAATACGTCAATTTAAACTTTCGTTTAAATAATTATGCAAAATAACTTTGCCATCTTGTTTCTGCATTCCCTCTTTCGCTGACTACAAATACTTCTGTCTCTCCTATAATTTCTGGAATCAGCTTTATTCTCATGTTGTCTCCCTCATTAATGAACGAAATAAATTTTTGACACATGTTCATTCTATATTTGTACGGAGTCGTGTTACTAGCTTTTGCAGTTTATTCTTTGGAAGTTTGGGAGGTCTTACTGAGATGTCCAAGTGGACTCATCTGCCAGGATCAATTAACTTGCCTTAGAGGTACACCTCATGGGCTGCTTAAGCCCAGTCATGGGTCAATAGAATTTTCCCTCTGCTGACTCTCTCCCTCAGTCTCCTTTTCTTTTAATTCTGTGTATTTGTTTTTATTTCTTTTCTTGGCCAAATCTACTAATCTATCCACATTCTGTTTAACTTGTGATTTGGGCCATTTGTCTTTTCATTACTAGGTCCAGAAACCAGTGGATAAAAGAGAGTGGTGGGCTTCCCTGGTGGCGCAGTGGTTGAGAGTCCGTCTGCCGATGCAGGGGACACGGGTTCGTGCCCCGGTCCGGGAGGATCCCACATGCCGCGGAGCGGCTGGGCCCGTGAGCCATGGCCGCTGAGCCTGCGCGTCCGGAGCCTGTGCTCCGCAACGGGAGAGGCTGCAACAGTGAGAGGCCCGCGTACCGCAAAAAAAAAAAAAAAAAAAAGAGTGGTAAATGTTTAACAACTGGTTCTTTGAAGTGGCACAGGGGCTTATTTTCAGCATCTACTGACTTCTGTGGTATAAATACTTCCAATGTAGCCAATGATGAGCTACCAAGATGGAGTCCCTGGCTGCAAAGCTAGGAATGGCTCTTGTGAGCCAGTGGAGCTGCCGCAACACACAGCTGGTCCTGGACCACTAGCTGGGTCTTTGTTTTATAATTGAGAGAGCACCCTGTATATTCCTGAGTCCTTAGGAAATAGTGGTTGGAACACATTTTTTCTACAGTATGGTCCAGGAAGTCGTGGGTAATGGACTTTTAGGCGTCACTTCCATGTGACGCACATGGTGGCAATCTCCTCATTGGTGGCAGCAATAATTGCAATAACTGAGGATCTGATTCCATCATCTGCCCCCTTGGTGATCTCTCTGAGAATGATGAGGATCAATCTTCCACTGGGTGAAACGTGACAGACAACGAATATGGTCTATTAGTCATTTTTTGTTTCTGTATTTGTCTATTCATGAGCACAAGTCAATTCAGAAAATATTTTGTGCCCACTGGGAAAGAGAATAGCTCTTTGAGATATGACCGGAGAGTTTTTGTGTTTCTATATTGACTTTTGACCTGTGACTGAGAACAGAAGTTGTAAATTCTCTGAGGCCTGTGTGTCTATCACTGAGAACAGAAGGTGAAATATTAATAAATTAGATTGTAAATCATTAATACATTAAATTATAATGTCTCTAAAAAGAGTATGGACCAATTCCTTGAAAGATTCAATCTGCCAAAATTCACACTAGAAAAAATAACAATATGAACAGGCCTATATCTATTAAAGAAACAGAATAAATAATAAATAACCTTCCAAAATAGAAAGCAACATGCCCAGATGGATTCCTTGGTTAATTCTACCAAACATTTAAGGAAAAAAATTATTCCAACTCTCTACAAGCTCTTTCAGAGGATACAAACAGACAGAATACTTCCTAACTCATTCTATGAGGCCAGTATTACCCTAATACCAAAACCAGACAAAGACATTACAAGAAAAGAAAATTTCAGGCCAATATCTCTCATGAAATAGATGCAAAAAGCCTCAACAAAATGTTAGCAAATCACATCCAAGAAAGTATAAAAAGAATTATATACCACAGCCAAGTGGTATTTGTTCCAGATATGCCAGACTGGTGCAACATTTGAAAATCAATTAATGTGATCCATTACATCAACAAACTAAAAAAGAAAAACCACACGATCATATCAATAGATGCAGAAAACGTATTTGACAAAATTCAATACCCGTTCATGATAAAAACTCTCAGTAAACTAGGAAGAGAGGTGAACTTTCTCAACTTGATAGACTATCCACAAAATATCTCAAGATCACATTGTACTTAATGGTGAGAAACGTGAAGCTGATGAAATAAAATTTGTGTTTTAAGGCAGAACAAGAAAAAATTAAACATAAAATTCTCTCTCTGTGTTTGTTTGGGCCTCTTCCCTCCCGAATGTGCAGGGTGCAACTGCATTACACATTAACCAGAGCTCCTCAAAGTTGGGAGGGGCCGCTCAACCATAAAGACCAATTTTTTTTTTTCTTTCTTCTTACCCTAGCTAAGTAACTTCTTAAAAGAATAGTGTTCTTTCCCAGCTCTGTAGGAGGTCCTAGTGACTTGCTGCTTGCTTTGTACGTGCTTATCTGGACTATGTATCCTTGGTAAACTACCAGTATGTCATTTGATGGTTGATCCTTTGTCTCAAAAATGTATATGATTAATGCCTTTGACTTCTAACAGGCAGAACAGTTCTCAGAGCTTTGAGAATCTGCTTCCCGGGTTATAATCCTCAGTTTGGCTCGAATAAAATCCCCTTTTTTTCTTCTTAACTTGATGGCTAATTTAATTTTCGTTGACAAAGATTTCCCACCAAGATCAGATACAAAGCAAGGATCCCCTCTCACCACTCCTTTTCAACATTTTATTGGAAGCCCTTGATAATGCAATGAGTCAAGAAAAGGAAATAGAAGGCATACAGATAGGGAAGGAAGACATGAAACTGTCTTCATTTGCAGATGACATGATCATCTATGTATAAAATCTGAAAGAATCTACGAAAAAAAAAAATTCCTGGAACTAATAAGTCATTCTAGCAAGGTTTCAGGACATAAGGTTAACATAAAAAAGTCAATTGCATTCTTATATACAAACAATAAACTAATGGAATTTGAAATTTAAAATATAATACTATTTATATTAGCACCCCCCAAAATGAAGTACTTTGGTATAAATCTAACAAGATATATACAAAATCTATATAAGAAAGACATAAAACTCTGATGAATACAATCAAACTAAATAAATGGGGAGGACTTCCCTGGTGGTGCAGTGGTTAAGAATCCGCCTGCAAATGCAGGGGACACGGGTTCGAGCCCTGGTCCGGGAAGATCCCACATGCCACAGAGCAATTAAGCCCATGTGCCACAACTACTGAGCTTGCGCTCTAGAGCCCGTGAGCCACAACTACTGAGCCCACGTGCCACAACTACTGAAGCCCGCGTGCTTAGAGCCCACGCTGTGCAACAAGAGAAGCCACCGCAGTGAGAAGCCTGTGCACCGCAACAAAGAGTAGCCCCCGCTTGATGCAACTAGAGAAAGCCCACATGCAGCAACGAAGACCCAACACAGCCAAAATAAATAAATAAATTTAATGAAAAATATAATAATAAAATAAATGGGGAGATATTCTATGTTCGTGGATCAAAAGATTCAACACTGTCAAGATATCAGTACTTCCCAACCTGATCTATAGATTCAATGCAATCCTAATCAAAATTGCAGCAAGTTATTTTAGGGGTATTGACAATCTGATTATAAAGATTATATGGAGAGGCAAAAGACCCAGAATAGCCAACTCAATATTGAAGAAGATTAAAGTTGGAGGACTAATACTACCAGGCTTGAAGACTTACTGTAAAGCTACAAGAGTCTAGAGAGTATGATATTGGTAAAAGAATAGACCAGTGGAGCAGAATAGAGAACCCAGAAATAGACCCCCATAAATATAGTCAGCTGATCTTTGATAAAGGAGCAAAGGCAATACAATGGAGCAAAGATAGTCTCTTCAACAAATGATGCTGGAACAACTGGACATACACATGCAAAAAAAAAAAAAAAAATCTAGACACAGATCTTATGCCTCTCACAAAAATTAACTCAAAATGGATTATAGACTTGAATGTAAAACACAAAGCTACAAAAGCTCCTAGAAGATAATGTAGGAGAAAACTTAGATGATCGTTTTTGTTGTTGTTGTTGTTCTTTTTTTTGCGGTACGCGGGCCTCTCACTGCTGTGGCCTCTCCCGTTGTGGAGCACAGGCTCCGGACGCGCAGGCTCAGCGGCCATGGCTCACGGGCTCAGCCGCTCCGCGGCATGTGGGAGCTTCCCGGACCGGGGCACGAACCCATGTCCCCTGCATCGGCAGGCGGACTCTCAACCACTGCGCCACCAGGGAAGCCCAGTAACAGACTTTTTAATGACAGTGATGACAAAATGGAGCTGGGCTGTCTGGGGCTTTGAAATCAATCTCAAAGTTAGTGTCTCTGGGAACTGTTAGAAATTCTGTCTCTTCTTCGAGTTCAGAAAAACACACAAACACAGACACACAAAAACAAAAAGCCCACTGCCCATGGATAAAGATATGGAATACATCAAGTTTAAAGAATGCAACTTCTTTTAATATCTTTTAACTGTGACTTTCTTGAAGTGTAGCGCCACTGACAGCATAACAGTCTTGGCTGCCGATGACCCTCTTCATTTGGGAAACAGCATTTTTGGTGTCCAGGAGGGAAGTTTGCGGAATGTTTGCATATTGCAATGAGGGACCTCTGTGGGACACTCCTCTCAACATCAGAGGGAAATAGGAGAACAGACAGCCATAGAGAGATTGTTCTCATATTCTTCTGTAGATGTTAATTCCCACAATTCCTCTTTTGCTTTACTTCTAGCTTCCCTTCAAGCTCTTTGCCTTTATACCACCTTCTCTCTTCCTTTGTTGCTTACATAGGAAAGTCATTGGATCTAGAAGTCATTGCCAGGCATGGTTCAGAATTTACTCATTAATTCATTTAGGCCTATCACCCCATCAGTCTCTATCCCTTTACCATGGTTTATTTATCCCCATAAAATTTTCTACTTGCCACCTGATTTTTAAAAAATAACACCTTTATTGAGATATAATTCACTTCATACAATTGACCTGTTTAAAGAGTATAATTCTATTTTATTGTATTCACAGAGTTGTGCAACCATCACCACAATTGCATTTTAGAACATTTTAATCATCCCCCCAAAAAACCCTGTACACATTAGCAGCGACTCTCTACTCCCCCCTCTCCCTAGATTGGCAACAACCATCTATTTTCTGTCCCTATGGATCTTCCTATTCTGGGTATTTCAGATAAATGGAATTATGATTTGTGATCATTTGTGACTGGCTTTGTTCACTTTGTGTAATGTTTGCAAGGTTAATTCATTTTATAGCATGTATCAGTAGTTCATTTCTTTTTATTACCAAATAATATTCTTTTGTGTGAATATACCGCATTTTATTTATCCATTCATCAGTTGATGGACATTTTGCTACCTGATTCATGTTCATTTCTGTTTCCCACTCTAAAATATAAGCTCCGTGGGCTTCCCTGGTGGCGCAGTGGCTGAGAGTCCGCCTGCCGATGCAAGGGACGCGGGTTCGTGCCCCGGTCTGGGAAGATCCCACATGCCGCGGAGCGGCTGGGCCCGTGAGCCATGGCCACTGAGCCTGCGCGTCCGGAGCCTGTGCTCCGCAACGGGAGAGGCCACAACAGTGAGAGGCCCACGTACCGCAAAAAATAAAATATAAGCTCCATGTGTATCACTTTTTTTTTTTTTACCACTCTACCCCTAGAATCTTGCCCAGTACCTGGCACTTTATAAGAGTTCAGGGAATTCCCTGGCGGTTCAGTGGTTAAGGCTCCGCCCTTTCATCACCCAGGGTTCGGGTTCAATCCCTGGTCCGGGAACTAAGATCCCACAAACCCCGCAGAGACACCAAAAAAAAAAAAAAAAAAAACTCAATAAATTTATCAAATGAAAGACTCTATCATTCATTCACCTAACCAAATTTAGTTAAGCATCCACACACACATTTGTGTTGATGGGGGCATGCAGGAAAGTTACTCTGGGGAGTGGAAAGTGAGGCGGGCAGGCAGCCAGCTAAGGAGGGAATGACAATCATGATCTGTGACCTGTTTTTCTCCTTTTCTTTGACATCCCCACATCAGTGATATACGCACACCCAGGCACTAATTCAGGGGTTACGCGTTTGAAAAGCTGGCATCCTCCACCCCCAGGAGTGAGCGGTGGGTAAGGGTCTGGACTGGGCGCCGGGTCAGAATTTTCGTGCGCAAGAGGCTCTACCCACTGGGGCCCGTCTGGGGGAAACACAGCCTCAAGACTCTTCCTGCTGATGCAATCTGCAGGAGGGCCAGCGATAGCCGCTGCCAGGGTCAGTCTGCGAGGCGCCCGCCACGTGTGCCCGCCGCCACTCCAGCCACTTCCCCAGACTCGCGCCGCCCGGAACGCCTGGGACGCAGCGCCTTTGCCTCCGCTCTCCTCGAGCTGCTCTCACGGCCGACCGAACAATGAAGGTAACTGCTTATGATTCTGACTGTACTTTTACAAAAATGTGTGTGTGGATTGAGCCTGCGATTTCTCAAACGCACAGTTGGCAGAAAGGGGACGGAGGAAGGACCACACGGTTTCTTACCACGCAAACATTTGCAATTTTTCCCTTATCAGTCATCGTCGGACAGGACCTTACATTCTTCTTCTCTTCAGACTTCTGCTTAACCCCCGCTCACAGGATGTACCGCCCGCCTCAAGCTCTTTCACAACTGCATTCGTGAACCGAGATAAAAGGCTGCTCGCAGCTCCTTCCCCTGCCTGTTTTGAAGCGCGGAAAGGAAGAGGAAGCTCTTCTCAATTTTCTAAGATGCACAGGAGGTGGGGAATTTCGGAGGAGAGGTCTGGGGGATGTCACTGGCTGTAAACGGGTTTTCTGCTCGGTGTTACGTTATAAAAGAGGGAGGTGCAGAACTAGGTAAGGGGGGCTGTCTCGCCGCTATTAAAACAGAAGGCTTGTCTTACTTGTTTCTTGTGAATAGTCAAGCTTCTAAGAGTTACAAATCAAAGAAGCCTAAGGGCATCCTTTTATTCAAGAACACCCTAGGGTCTTTTATTCTTATGCTAATAAAGGATAATTAGCCCAGCTGCCTATTCCTTGGGAAGGTTTATGTGTAGAAATGAACAGATGTAAGGGTTCTGTTTTCCTGGTCCTACACGCTGGAAAACTGCAATGATATGAAAAACTGAAGGGCAGCTTTTTTAAAGGAAAGTGAAGGATGGGCAAGTAGTCCTGCCTTCTAACATCTTGGAAGTAGGAGAATCCTATATGCAGTCTGAACTTTGAGGAGAAAAAAAAGCTGAGTTTCAGAGTTTCCAAGGAGGGAGATAAGTATGGTTTTCAACTGGGCTTATCCACAACCCATTCCAGTCTACAGTTTCACTTACGAGAAATAATATGTCAATGGTGCCTTTTCACCAAACAAAAATTTCCACTATGATTAGGCAGGAAACGAGTGGAAATGTAGTTCTGTATTAAGAAGAGATATGCAAATGCGCCGCGGTGAAAAATTCAGCAGCCTTCCTCTTCTAGAGTTAAGACATTCTATTTCTGACTTGCTCATGCCTGTCTACTTTCAGCTGAAAAATACACTTTGATTGAGTATTGAATTAGTGAGTAAAAGGAGAAAATTATGAGAATAAACAGTCTTGCTTTTCCAACTTTCCCCTGTACCATGTGGAACTGTGGTTGATTATCTGTATGTAGTTGATTATCTGTAAGTTCATGGGTGCTTTAACATGAGTCCGAAACCCCCTTCCCTTTTACGACGTACTTTTTATAACACAGGAACTGAAGATATCTTCAAGTAGTCTCATTTCTGTTTTCTGATATGTTACTAAGATTAAGAAAGAAATGCTTATGTATTTTAGGCATGATCTAAGGAGTATTTAAGGTTCCTTTAAGTGTGTTTTTATTATTTCAAAAAACCTTTCTACTAATCTTTTACCTAAGTATTGCTCATACTTAGGTCATCATTTAAAAAAAAAAAAAAAGTTATTTGCACAAGACACCATGATAGGCTCTGTCCTCAGCAAATTTTCCAGACATGGTCTTGCCTGGGAGCTATTATTTTAAGATGGACACTTACAGAATGGGCAACCGAGTGAGTAAAATAGCATATACATTGAATAGGATGTGTATAAAAATGGTAATTACATACTATAACTTACTGAATTAAGGTGGAGATTTACAAGAGACACATATCTGAAAGGACAGAGATGAGAAGTCATTGGCAGGGATGCCTGGTTAAATGAAGGGAGAGGGCTGTTTGTGTGTGTGTGTGTGTGTGCGCGCGCGCGCAGGGGGCCCAACAGGACGTGGGGCAGGGAGAGGGGATTCACATTCCAGACACAGGATGTGGCCCCTGAGGCCAGGCTCAGAGATGCATAGCTAGTTAAGCAGGCCTAACAAAAGGGCATTGGTAGAACCTGCAATGGTGAGAAAGAAAAAAAAGAAAAAGGGAGAACAAAAAATGAGAGTTTAATTTTGGCCAATATTTCATTTAGTGAGCTTCCATAATAAATAACTTCATTTAATTTTAGAACTACAGAGAGAAAGGAAGATGAGTTAAGAAAATTTTCCATTTGTATGCAAGAATTGATCTTGCCTGTTAGCTCATTGAAACTGAGAAGGTCTAATCATTTGAAATGGGCTTAAAATCTTGTGAAAAAAAGTTAAGAACAGTGCTCTGATTATTACAGAGGTTTATGCTAAGAATTAAAATCAAGTTATGGTTTCCTTCAGTAGTTGTGTATCTCCCAATTATTTTCATAATTTTAGATGTTATCCCTTACATCAGGTCAGGACTTTTAGTTCTGTAGGGGAGGAAAAATAATTTTCCTTCTACCCTTCTAGATTCTTGACTAAGATATCCCTGTAATAAAACACAGATTAACAGGAAAACAACCCCAGAAGTTTAATAACATGTATACCTCCTGTATACATGAAAGATACCCAGGAAAACTGAGTCACTCCCTGCAATGGCCCAAGCTATCGCCTTAAATATCATCTTCAGCTAAAGACAAAAGAAAGATGCTGGAGCAGTGGAGCAAACCAGTTATGGGAGGTTATCAGACAATGCACAGAAAATTACAGATTTAAGTCGGTACCTTCTCGGTACAGAGAGGGAGACACCCTTACAAATGGGGATTTCCCTTGTAAATGCAACTTCTACTCTGTTTTCAAATATTCTTTTGTGTCTGCAGCCTTTCAGAGATAATCAGTTCAAAATAATCCTTCTGCCAAAGAGGCATATTTTAGGGGTGATCTATTCTGCTCCCCTTCAGTTCATTATTTCTAATATTAAGAGATAGACCAGGGAAGGGTTGACCTAAAACAAATAAACTGCGGCAAATATTTCTCCAGCAAAGATGGGTTTGTTTGGGATCAGCAGAGAATTGCAATTCGGGGTTCGCGACCAAGGCCAGCCACAAGCAAGTCTGCACAGCAAGGAAAGAAATCTTTATAGAGGGGAGGACATTGGAACGGCTCTAGTAAACAGAGTCCATGGCTTTTCACTGACCGAGTTGCTGCTGGAGTCTTTCTTCTTCTCGTTGGGCTCTGCTGTCATTGCGGGCCCGGAGAATTCCCTCTTCTGGGCTCCTGACTCTATTAAATTGAAGATTCTGTAATTTTTTAAAGACGTGCACAGCTGGATAGTATAACCTGAGAGGTCTAGGCTTATGAGTAAACTTTTTCTGTGCATAAATGAAGAGTTGTTTCTAAACTGTGGGCACTGTGAGAGTTCGGGTTAGTTATATCTTTGGGGGTTTCTGGTTGTTTGCTTCTCTGAATGGCCTCTCCTCAATGAGTGTAGAAAGATGAAAATGAAGAGTTTTCTCTGTCTTATTTTAGGCTTGGCAACTGTAATTCCTCTAACTAACAGATGCCACACTACAGAAACCCAGTGGAATGTTCAGCCTTATTATGCCCGAGGGGATTTAGTTACCCCATTAGAGTGAGAATCTGGTACCTCCCATGATAGACATCATTATCCCAGGCAGCCTCCACTTCCTATATGGTACATCATTCTTTCTGAGCACAGGAGGATACCATGGCTGGTCTGCTCACTTTACAGTTGTAAATGTGGGCAGCCTTTGTGTTGTAACTTTATCCCCTTAACAGCTGTCCAAATGCTCTAAACATTTAAAGTGACATATGGTAAACATTCCTACTGATGGGCTTTACTGAGTCTCTGTAGCCCATTTGGTAATACATGTCAGTGGCCATTCAACTAAGGCTACTGAAATTGGAATCCATGTACGTCAAACTTGGGTGCAACTCAAATGTTTAAAATGTTTCCAAATGAAGCATTTGGGATGCTCTGATTCCTAAACATAACTTTGTAAATATTTGCACACATTTTTATCATAAGATCTAGTCTATGATTTGCAATGTCAGTTGTAAATATGAAGCCACCGCAGAATCAGTCTTTTCTATCACACAAGGGTTCATGATGTGTCAGTTGTGCCTGTGCTTCTAATCAGTCTTCTCAAATCTACAAGATGAATAATATTACCCTAGAAATTGAGTCTTACATCCTTAAAATGACTTAGAAACTGGATCACCTTATTAATACAGTATAGCATATAAATATTTTCCTATTATCATATAGGCCATGCCCCTTTTGTGGGAAAAGCCATTTTGCAAAATATTTCTCTCATGTTCAGTGATTAATGGGAGAAAGAAAATCTTAAAAAAAGAGATAATCATGCTCCAGAAATTTAGGGAAAAGATCAAGAAGAGAAGAAAAAGGAAAACAAGTGAAAAAAAAAAATAGAGGGAATTACATTACAACAAGCAATAATCAGGAAAAGTCATACTGAAAAACATGTGATTCTTTGTGATTGAAAAATTCACCTAGTTCCATTAATAGTCTTATATTTCATCTCAAAAGAACCAATTCATTAGTTTTTTTTAAATTTTGATATGTAGATCTGAATATTTGATCAATTGCATGTACAGTCTATCCCCTAGTCTGAGAAATGTTTTTGCTATTTTGACTGGAGATGGTTAAGAATCCTAGGACATAATTAGAGTTCAAATTCTACTTGACTCCTTATAAATCTAGACAGAAGGGGCACCTGTTGGGATGTTCTAAACCAAACAAGCTACAAATGTCTCTTACGTGACCAGCAAAGACCTCAATGGATTTCCAGCATAAGGCCAAGGGTGGATTTGCACACGATGATCACTCAGCAGTTGTTAACATTCCATCTCTATTAAAGGGCAATTTTGCCTAGTACTTTTCATTTCATTTTACCTGATTCAGATTCAAAGTTATATTGTTTTGATTTTAGTACTAGATATTAGCGCAGGAATCTGAAATCACAGTAAATGTTTCTTTGAACTTTGAAGATAAAAGGTAGAGTTAAAATGGAGCTGTAAGGTCACTTGGGGGAGCATAATAATGCATTGCTCAGGGATTCCATGGTTTTCAAGGTTAGTGAATGGTTTGTACTTGCAAGGTTAGTGTTGGTGTTCATAGTAGAAACACATCCAGGTTTTGGGAAGGACTTCTTTGCTTAACAAAAGTGAGATGCTTTATATTTTTAAATGCTATATAAGTTGCGTAACATTGAATTGTAACCTCAAAACAGTCATATGGGGCTTCCCTGGTGGCGCAGTGGTTGAGAATCTGCCTGCCGATGCAAGGGGCGCGGGTTCGTGCCCCGGTCTGGGAGGATCCCACGTGCCGCGGAGCGGCTGGGCCCGTGAGCCATGGCCGCTGAGCCTGCGCGTCCGGAGCCTGTGCTCCGCAACGGGAGAGGCCACAACAGTGAGAGGCCCGCGTACCGCAAAAAAAAACAAACAAAAAACAGTCATATGAGGAAAGCACGGCGACTATTATTAACTCCCATTTTACAGGCAAGGAAAATGAAGATCAGAAAACTCACTTAAACTGTTTAAGATCACAAACTGCCCAACATTACGAGAAACTAGATATATTTGATTCCTAGTCCAGTGTGCTGTCTCCCTCACCGGTGGTTCTAGCTCTTTTTGGGTCTGATGTCACTTTGCAAATCTTAGAAGAATGGATAATCACCTCAGCAAAATGCACAAATACACATAGGCACAAAATTTTATATCTAAATTATTTATTGTTAAAACCAAGGCAATGCAGTCCATACAGCATGAAAGACTAGTGGAAAATACTGAAATGATCTAGTTATTTAGAACAGTGGAGTGCTACTGGCTCTTGCACCTGAAATCAGCTGAGATATGTAAATATATAAGCAAGAGAGCCACACTGCCCTTTGAATATTGAAAATACCTGCCTTTAGTCCAAAAGGCAAGCAATTATTTTCTTTGCCTTTTAGCAACACATGAGTTATCAGTTTCTTCTTTTTATCTCTTAAAGTACATAGTGTAGTGGAGGGAGAAAAAATTTTCCTCTTTCCTTTTAGGTTCCTTTCCTGGCATCATGCAAATTAGGCTGACAAAAGACAGATTAGCAAGTGAAAACCAGAGTTTATTAGCTCTTGCAGCTTGCATACATACAGGAGAAACTCAGTGATGAGTAACTCAAGGGGTGGTTAGAACTTGGGTTTATATAGCATCTTAACAAAGAGAAACAAATTTGTAAAGGCAAACGTTTTAAGTTTCCAAGGGCAGCAAACTGTGGGAAGGTAAGTATATGGGGGATACTAGTGGGGGAATATTTGTGCAGGTCCATCTCAGTACTGACTTTCTGTCTTCTTCATGGCTGTAAAACTTCTTCAGGAGAGGAGATTTTTGGCAGTCCTTTTTCTCAGAAGTTTCTGCTTTTAGTCAGAGAAGGGAGGTTCCAGGAAGCCTTCCTGTTGCATCTGTTCATCTCATTTTGAAGTGTATGCATGGCTGTTTTTATTAAACAGGGTTAGTACACAATTTCTTAGCAGAGTTTAGTAGTTGGGGGTGCCTACCCTTCCCATTTCATTGGTAACTTCCCTGCCCAAATAGGTCTACATGGCTATGTTGCTACCAGATGACCACTGCCTCAGCCGCAGCTAATTACAGCAAGGGTGGATATCTGGCCCAAGTCCAACCATCTTTCACTTCTTTCTTATTCTCTTATCCCCTACATTCAGATACCATATCCTGCGGATTCTGTTTTATCTGTTTCTGTATGTTCTCTCTTTCCCATTGCTGGTGTACTGATTTATGCTCTCATTACTTCCTGCTTGCATTATTTCAAAAGTCTCTCAACTGGTCTCAAGATTATTTTTTCTTAATTTTCCTAAAGCATTATTTTGATTATGTCATTCACCCACTCAAAATACCTCTATGACTTCACCATTGTCTACTGAACTGAACTTAGTGCATGAGGCCTTTTTCTAATCTATCCTCTCTTCTATGTGGATGTGCTCCTCCAATCATTATGGAGGATTTGCTGTTCCTCAAAATGAGCTTTTGCATTTCCATATATTCATTTCTAACTGCTTCTTCCTCATACCTCCTCCCCATTTGTGCCCTCCATCATGCCACTCACCATGTGGCTTAGCCCCCAGGCACTTTTTGAGAAAGCGACTTGTTTTACAGTAGAATGAGTATGGGTGGAAGATGGTAAGGTAAGAGTAGGGTTACCTTTTGAAGTCAGGAAATAAGATATTGATCATATCTTGCAACTTCTGCACTCACATTTCCTCTCTTCCGTGAACCTTGTACCATCATTGGGGCTCTTACAGATATTGGTTGAGGTAAATCAATGACCACTTTCTAGACTTCCTAGATCCAGATTAATTGATTCTGTTTTATACTTCTTTGTTTTCAAACAGCAGATACATTTTTTTCCACATCTGGATTTATTTGAAGTCAAAGTTTTAATTGACTCCCAAAAGATAGAGGGTTATAAAACCAGACAACTGTTAGTAATTACATGTTTTAATGCTTATTGCCAAATTCAATTTATACAGCTACTTTTTCCTGATTGATTTTTTAGGGGTGGTGAAACTGTACATAGATTGTAAGCATTCATTGCACACATTTCTGGGAAAGTTCATTCGAAAAGATGCTACATAACAATATGAACTGGACCCATGAAAATCATAAGGATCAAACTCAACAATGCCAGTCCACTAAATCGCTACCGTCTTCAGATTTATGCAGTATGTAAAGAGAAAGCGTCCCTGCCACAACCCAAGGAACTGACTTAGAATATAGAACAAAGTCATGTGTCTAGGAATGTTAACAAATTCCAATACTGTTTAACATGGGAATTTTGTTGTTGTTTGCAAACAAAGCAGTTTTTAAGCAAACTAATTAGTGCGTACACAGACAAATCCAACAAAAGAGGCACTTAGAAGCAGTGTTCATTGAATATTGGAATTCTGAAAGAAAAAATCTATTAGGTCATTTTAGGCATTTACTTCTGCTAAAGAAGGATTGTTCTTTTGAGTTTATTTTTCTAGCTTTCAATTCTATTCCACTTAAAAACCGAAAGAACCAAGACTTCTCAAATCTTCTGTGGACAATTTTGCCACTTACTATATTCACTATTTAAAAGTTTCCTGATAATTATTTTCCTTTCCTTTTAGTTCTGTATTCTATTTGCTCTAATTAGTAATGTCAGTAGTTCAGTGAATATGTAGATAGAGAATGTCAATAAGTCTTGTGCTCCTTTAATTATTTCATGCATGCCTCTTACATTAACACTGTGTCTGCTGGTCTACCGGCACCTTTCCTCCTCTTGACCAATGTTCTTAGAACATTTATTCACAGTAGTCCATCAGTCTACCATTTGATGTTAAAAGACAACTTTTTTGTTTTTTGGCTGCGTTGGGTCTTTGTTGCTGTGCGCGGACTTTCTCTAGCTGTGGTGAGGGGGGGCTACTCTTTGTTGCAGTGCGCGGGCTTCTTATTGCGGTGGCTTGTCTTGTTGCGGAGCATGGGCTCCAGGCATGTGGGCTTCAGTAGTTGCGGTGCGTGGGCTCAGTACTTGTGGCTCGAGGGCTCTAGAGTGCAGGCTCAGTAGTTGTGGCCACAGGGTTAGTTGCTCTGCGGCATGTGGGATCTTCCCAGACCAAGGCTTGAACCCGTGTCCCCTGTATAGGCAGGTGGATTCTTAATCACTGTGCCAGGGAAGCCCGGACCTCATTCTCTTTTACACCTGATGAATATGTGGGTGACTTCCAATCTTTTCTTATTACAAACAATGCTGCAGTCAATACTCTCATTTATATGTCACTTCACACATGTACATGTAAATACAAGGCACTTTTAATTAACTAAATATTAACAATGATGTTGAGCTATTAAATCTATCTCAGACTATGCAGTTAAGATAATGTGGTTGCAAATGACCCCTCATTCCCAGCATCATAATGTTGTCTTTTGGGGCTTTCCTGGTGGCACAGTGGTTAAGAATCCGCCTGCCAATGTAGGAGACACAGGTTCAAGCCCTGGTCCAGGAAGATCCCACGTGTCACAGAGCAACTAAGCCCCTGCACCACAACTACCGAGCCCGTGCTCTAGAGCCCGTGAGCCATAACTGCTGAGCCCATATGCCGCAACTACTGAAGCCCACGCACGTGGAACCCGTGCTCGGCAACAAGAGAAGCCACCACAATGAGAAGCCCGCGCACTGCAATGAAGACCCAATGCAGTCAAAAAAAAAAAAGAATGAGGTTAAAGAAAAAAACAACTAATGGAGGAAAGAATGAGTGAGCTCTCTATACACAGATTAAAGGAAAATCTCCATGAGCCTTTTCACTGTATATGTTTGTACATTTGCTTTTTGACCATGAGAGTTTATTGCATTCAAAATTGAAATTAAAACAAAACAATGGAAATCCCTTGTAGTGGAATTTATTTGACTCTAGAGCTATTATCAAGGAAATCTGAAATTCTGGGTAATTCAGCACCATCAGTTAAGACCAAGGATATATTTCTTATAATATTTAATTATAACTAAAAATTATCCTTTGCTGTACACCTGAAACTAACAACATTGTAAATCAACTATACTCCAATGTAAAATTAAATTTTTTTTAAATTATCTATTGAGAAATCAGGTAAACATAATATGTACAACAAACTTTACAGTAACTATTATATTAAGAATACACAGAAGAGAAGATGGCCTTCTATGAGCCAGGAAGTGGGCCCTCACCATACACCAAATCTGCCTTGGTCTTGAACTACCCAGCCTCCAGGTCTATAAGAAATAAACTTCTGTTGTTTAGAAGCCAAAAAAAAAAAAAAAGTATACAAACTCTTCTTGAAACCTAACATTTATAATAATGACTAGCAAACAATGATTGACTTGAGTTTCATTTAATTAAACACGTACCTCTTACTAAGACTACCAGGCTTTATACCAGGTAATAGGCGAATGGAAATAATTCAAGCATTATTCATACTCTTGAGAAATTGCTCTATTCAGAAAGAGATATATAAAAAGTAACACAATAAAGTATAATGTGGGTTACAGCAGAAGTCTGCACAAAGTACCGTGGTACATGGAAAAGATTAGTCAGAGAAATCAGGGAAGGCTTGAAATAAGTGGAGGTGATGTTTGAGCAGAAGCATGAGAGAAGGTCAGGTGAACAAGGAAGTAAGAGTGTTTCAGGCACATACGTGGTCCACTTTCACCCACCCCCAGACTTCTGGACCTAGATTCAATCACTCATTCCTTTACCGTAAAAGACCATGAGGAGGGCTTCCCTGGTGGCGCAGTTGTTGAGAGTCCGCCTGCTGATGCAGGGGACACGGGTTCGTGCCCTGGCCTGGGAGGATACCACATGCCGCGGAGCAGCTGGGCCCGTGAGCCGTGGCCGCTGAGCCTTGCGCGTCCGGAGCCTGGCTCCGCGACGGGAGAGGCCACGGCAGTGAGAGGCCCGCGTACCGCAAAAAAAAAAATAAAAATAAAAAAAAGACCATGAGGAAAAGCGTGCCTGGCCTCCCTTCCAGACCACTGGGAAATACAGAGCCCTGAGTACCCAACATCCTTGAGGAAAGAACTATTAGAACTCACACCACTGGCAACCTTGCAGTCAGTTAAATTCACCAAATCACATTTTGCTCACAAAATGAGCAAATGGGGATCCCTGGTCAGGGAATTAGATTGTGCACGGCATGCGTGCACAATCTAATTCCCTGACCAGGGATCGAACCCGGGCACCCTGCACTGGGAGTGCGGAGTCTTACCCACTGGACCACCAGGGAAGTCTCCAGCTGGCTTCTTATCACCCTGCCAGCCTCAGACTGAATGTCGCTACCTCAGAGATAACCTCGCAACCCCCCAGTGATTCCCAGTCCTTTAGAGCACTAATTACAATTTACACTTATTTACTGGTGTGATTATCTGTACGGTTTTGGGATTGATATCTGACTCTCCCACTAGATCATACATTTCTTGAGGGCAAGGAGCATATCCAGTTTTTTTCCACTGTGTAAATGCATGTAATCCAATACCTGGCTTAGCATAAGTGGTTGGTGAGTGTGGTAAGCTGAGTAATGAACCCCCAGTTATGTCTATGGCTCAATCCTCTGAAGCTTTTACGGTAAAGGAGATTTCACAGGTATGACTAAGTTATAGCTCTTGAGATGGGGAGATTATCCTTGATTTTCTGGTTGGGGCCAGTGTAATCACAGGGGTCTACACAAGGAAGGCAGGAGGGTCACAGGAAGAGAAGGAGATGTGACAATGGAAGCAGAGGTTGGGGGGAAAGAGAGAGGGAGTAAGATTTGAAGATGCTATGCTGCTTGCTTTGAAGATGGAGAAGGGACCATAAGCCAGGGAACGCAGGTGGCTTCTACAAGCTGGGAAAGGCAAGGAAACAGATTCTCACCCTACAGCCTCCAGAAGGAATGTAGCTCTGCTGACACCTTGGGACTTCTGACCTCCAAAACCGCAAGATAATGCCACAAAGTGTATGGCGATTGGTTACAGCAGCCATAGAAAATGAATATAGATTTTGGCACCTAGAGATGGGGTGCTACTGTAACAAATACCCGAAAATGCGGAAGTGGCTTTGAATTGGGCATTGGGCAGAGGATGGAAGAAATTTGAGGAGTACAAAAGGAAAAACCTACATTGTCTTGAACCGATTGTTAGAAATATGGATGTTAAAGGCACCGCTGATGAGGGCTCTGAAAGTACTGGAGGATATATTTATGGAAAACAGAGGAAAGGGGATCCTTATTATATAGTAGAAGAAAGCTTAGTGGGTTTGTGTATTACAGTTATGTGAAAAGCAGAATTTGTAAGTGATGAACTGAGATATTTAGCTGAGATTTCCAAGCAAAGTGTTGAAGTTGCAGCCTGGTTTCTTCTTTCTGATTATAGTAAAATGCAAAAGGAAAGAGGTATGTTGAGGGGAGAACTGTTAAGCCCGAAGGAACCAGGTCTTGACGGGTTGGGAAATTCTGAGACTCTTCAGATTATGAAAGACGCTCACGTGAGGAGATTGACCATTAGGAAAGCACGCTCTGGCTGTGGTGACATGCAAAGAAGAGGTGATGGTGCTTGGACTAGTGGGGTGGTGGCGGTGTGGAAAAGGTAGAGGAATGAGCTGGTTTTATTGGGACTTTGTTTAGGGTCTTTGGGGTCTATAAATGGAAACACATGTTGCACTCTTACAGAGCTCCCTTTCCTGGCCGCCTGAGCTCTCTGGCTGTCTAAACCCTCTCTGGAATGTTTTGTCTTAGTGTCCCTTGGGACCAGATCATCTTTTTCTCCAGAAATGCACTCTGGATTTCTCCCTGGACTAAAGGTCCAGTGAGGAGCGGTCTCTAGCTTCCTGCTCTTCCTCCACCACTCCATCAATGAGTCTTCCAGATGCCCTTTAGGCAACTCACTGGATCCACTTGGTCCAAGAGACAGTCACCATCACATCCATCTCACCCTGGACACAGACCAGAGGGCGGGGCCATCTTGTCCTTCAGTCCTTGGGTAGCAGACAAGTTAATACAGTGTTAACAGGATTAGAGAGAAAAGGAGAGATAATAGTAATGTGATGGAGCCACCAAAGGACCCAAAGCCTGTAAGGAAGATAGAAATCTCTTGATTAAGAGATCCAAAAACTAGAAGAACCAGAGCAGCTGGTGCCCAAAGGTAAACAAAACTGAGATGTGGTGATATAACTAATAGCAAAGAAGGAAGAACATCCACACCCTTCTTCTCATTTCCCTCAAGATGATGACTTCAGATTACTATGATGCACTCACTGAACAAATATTTGAAGAGTACTTACTGTGTAAGCATCCGGCACTGCTCGAGGTCTTGAGGCTATGAGAATGAATACCAGGCAGAGTCAACACTCTCATGGCACTCATAGGGAAAGGCCACGTAACATGACAGTTGTGGGCAAAATCTGGGACCAGACTGCTGGTGTGTTTTCTTATCTATAAAATGGTGGTAATAATAGTACCTACCCCACAGGATGCTGTGAGGATTGAATAAAATAACAAATGTAGAGCCCTTCTATCAGTGGTTTGAAATAAGTACTACGTAAATATTAACTAAAGTTATTCTAATTTACTCTCATATGCTAACAAATAAAATATGTCAATTAGTGATGCAGTAGCAAGGAAATAAAATGAAGTGATGTTATAGTGACAGAGCTGAGGGGAAGCCAATACTAATTTATACTGGCTGGTCAGGGAAAGCCTCACAGAGAAGGTGAATTTTGTGCTAAGACCTGAGTGATCTGGAGGTAGCGTCCCATGCATAGCGAGCCGCAGAGTTAGCTTACTAAACTTCCTGGAGTTTAGTGAGAGAGGAGAAAAGTTTCAAGATGGGGCCACATCATGAATACTCCTTTAAGCCATGGTAAGGAGTGTGGATTTTATTCAAAGTGCAGTTGATCATTTGAGCAACAGATGGAATTACATTTTAAAAAGTCACTGGTGAGTCAGATGGTATATTATGGTTACATTTTTTTCCTTACACAACCTTTTGTTTTTCCTTTAGTTAATTATTGCATTCTTTTCTTCCATTTGCTCACTTTACTACGTATTTATTACGAATTATTCCCAACTCTCAAATAGCCTCTATAATTTTGCATAGATCAAGTGCATCCATTTATCTGTCAGTCCTTTTTTATTTTTCCTGGACTATTTTTTTTCCTGCCACCCTTCTTGTTCTTGTTCCAATCTGTCCTGGTTTCTCTCCAGGACAGCTGCACAGCTGTCTTTCTAAGACTTCTCCTTGGCATCCTGTATCCTCTGTGTTAGGCCCCCAGATTTCTGAATCTCATGGCTTCCTCTTTCTTAGTTTACTTCCTCATTTGTGTGGAGCATATCCTTCAGTAGTTTCCAATTAAAGAGTATATAAGAGGTAAATGTTTTGATTCCTTGCATGCCTGAAAATGCTTTTGTTTTATCACACTAGGTTGATACTTGATTATGAACAGCTTTCTGAGTTAGAAATGATTTTGCATCCAAATTTTAAAGATATTACTATATTATTTTCTAGTTTCCTGTGTCATTAATGAGAAGTCAAAGGGCGCTCTTATTTCAGATCCTTTTTACATGCAACCTATCTTTGTTCTTTCCAGAAGTATTCAGGATCTCTTTTTATTGCTTGTGTTTGGAAACTTTACGATGACATGAGTCCTTTCATCCTAGGAAATTTTCTGGTCATATATCTTTTGATAATTTCTTCCCCTCCTCTTTCTTCTTTTCTTTTTCTTAATCTCCTATTTGTTTATTGTTAGACTGCCTTGACTGATCCTCTAAAAAAATTTCTCCCCGAATGTCCAATTTGGGAAGGGGAGAGATTTCATCAATGTTACCTTCCAACCTTTTCCTTGAATTAAAAAATTTTAGTCTTCATATTTCTAAGACCATTAAAAATTCCCTAATTATTTAAATAATAACATCATGTTCTTGTTTCATGGAAGAAATATCTTTTTTATATTTCTGAGGAAATTAATTATAATTAAAACATTTTCTTCCTACTCTCTGTATTGTTCCTCCTCTATACCTCTTATTTGTTTCTGTTTTTTGGGAAGAGGGGGTTACCTTTCACGTAGGAGGCTTCTTCAAATATCTGGTGACCTGTGCCAACCCATTTATATTTAAGAATGAGGCAGCAAGAAGCCTCTGGGAAACTCTGTACACATGCTTGGTGCCTTCTCTGGTCCATTTCACAGTTTTATGACCACGGGGAAGTGACTAGGCCATTTCATTGGAGGATTCCCAACTATCCTTAATTCTAGGTCTTTTCTCAGGGCGTTATATAGTTTTTTCAGGAAGAATCATCCAATCTGCATGGGACCTTCTGCCTATGTTTTGTGGACCACTGTAGGGAACTAGTGGTTTCATCATTTAGTGTGTGGATTTTCATTATTTTCCTTGGAAAGTGTTTAGATTCCCTTAAGCCTGGATCTCTTGTGGCTCATTCCTCCAGTGAATAAATCTCTCATTTCCTGCTGGAATTAGGAAGAAGTAGTTACCTGGCTGGGCTAGGTGGGTGTGGAGCCCCAGAGGTAGGTGTATCTGAACCTTATATGGGTAAGACAGGATGTTAAATGGGACCATGGTCTCCACTGAGGCTCTAGTAGAGTCGACCCTCCATATCCACGACTCTACTACGTGGTTTTATTTAAGGGACTTGGGCATCCTCGGATTTTGGTGTCTGAGGGGGTGTTCTGGAACCAATCCCCAGCAGATCCTGTAGGGAACACAGAGAGACAAGTACCTATACATTCCAAGCAGACATTTTTGATGTATCTAAAGAACTTCCTAAAGGACAGCAAAATTAGTTCTATAAACTTCTAACTCATTACTCATCTCCAATTTATATTTAACAGAAGGCTGGAGATTGAGCAGGCAGGGAAGAAAAGCATTATTTGGAAAAAAATTGTTGGCCAAGCAAGGTGTGCTTGGCATTTCCCCTCCTTTACCCTGGAGGAGGGAAGGAGGGATACTCCCATCTCTCCTACAGGATCCTCACCAAAAAGTATGTGAGGAGATCAGTGGGTCCCTTTGCTGAAAGGGTCTGGAGAGGAGCCTGGAGATTTCTTGAGCGCACTTTATTTGTGTTCCCTGGCATTTGGGGGGTGGGGTATATACCAGTGTCTGACTCTCCCCTGGGTCAGTCAGGGCTGGCTGGTGCTGCTTGTGATGAAAGAGTCATGAGAGAGGTCTTCAGAGGATGCAGTTTACAATTCCAGAGTTTTGTGTGGCAAAGATGCCATGAGCTATGAGGATTCTTAGGAAAGGAGCCATATCAGAATCAGCCAGAAAGGATCCTGTCCAAGAAGGATGCTTTCTGAGGCAAGGAGAGGCCAGCTCTCAGAGGCTGCTTAGGGGGTATAATGCCAGCGCCAGAGCTGAAGGGGCCCCATCGGAGGTGAGGCAGGGTGTGCACTACTGCAGAGGGGAACTGCAGGGCAGAGGTCTCCTTTGGTGGGGCGGTAAGAGAAGACAGGTGTGTGAAGCATCCACAGATGCCCTATGATGCTATTAAAAGCCAGCATTTGACCATTTGCCATGGGATGGGGTGGGAGGGCAACGCCAGAATACAATGGTCCTAGACAAGTCAGTTCCCGTTTCCTCTTGTTGCTGGTGCACATGACCCTGGGGGATCCAGAAATTGCAGCTGGGGAGTAGAGAGAAGGTGGAACAAGGAGAGTCGTGAAAAAATAGGAGGCCACATTCCATGCTGGGTTTGGGGTGAGGGTTGATCAGGGAGAAACAGCCGTCAATGTGACGTGGAAGTTTCATTTCAGTTCATACTGGGTCTTTTAAATACTTGAAAACGAGATTGGACTCATACTTAAAAGTGACTGGGGACACAACAGGATCAGCCTGGTCGTCTCCACATGGGGAGCAAGTTTTTAAAAAGTGGGGTTGAGGGTGGTGGTGAGAGAAAAATAAAACTCTTACTGATTGTACTCATCCCAAGTTAATGCCATTCAGTAATGGTTATGCAGATTTTTATCAAAACTCCCTACTTCAGCTCTAAAATCCCTGGTGCCTCTCTTCTGAGTCTTTCTGAGCTTCTGTGAAGGAAATCAGATTTTCTTCAGTGTCCCCTTTGCAATGTGGTTTCAGTTCCTTCTAGGCTACAGAGTTGGTGATTTCTTACTTTCCGCTTTCTGCCTTCCAGAATGGTTGACGTCACTCAGTACTATTGTCTCCTATTCTCTTTCTCCTATGGATTACACTTTAAAAAATACTGTTGTTTCAGTGAGTTTCTGGAATGATTGTGGAGAAATGGTCTTGTATTACACCACGTTTAACTGGAATCTCAGACAAATATTTTAAGGATAAATAATAATATTCTCAGTTTTCCCAGTACTATTACATAGAGCTTGTCTATATAAATCACCTTGAGTTCTCCTTTTTTTCCCTCATAATTGGATTTTTGGTCATTTCATCATCACCAAAGAGCTGAAATTTTTCTTTTCTTTTTCTTTCTTTCTTTTTTTTTTGGCCACACCACGCAACTTGTGGGATTTCAGTTCCCCGACCAGGGATTGAACCCGGGCCCTTGGAAGTGAGAGCACAGAGTCCTGACCACTGGACAACCAGGGAATTCGTGACATTTTTTTCAATTTAATTTTTTATTTTTACACAATCTTTAAAGGTACTTTCCATTTAAAGTTATTACAAAGTACTGGTTCTATTCCCCGTGTTGCACAACACATCCTTGAGCCTGTCTTACACCCAATAGTTTGTACCTCCCCCTCTCCACCCCTGTATTGCCCACCCAGCCACCGGTAACCATTAGTTTGTTCTCTTATCTGTGAGTCTGCTTTTTAAATTTTATATTCACTAGTTTGTTATATTTTTTAGATTCCACATATAAGCGATATCATATAGTATTTAGCTTTCTTGAAGAGATGAAATTTAACTCAAACCAAATAACTATTGTTTTATGCAAAATTTTTAATAAGAGGATGAAGATTGTAACTCAGTTGAAGTGGGGTTTAAAGGTTGTATGCGTTTTTTAATTATTCTGTCCCACATTTTACAGACAAGTGAAAAATTTATATATATGTATGAATTTTTATAATTTCTCCACAATTTTTTTTTAGAGGACTTCCAAACCTACTGTATTAGGCAGGGCTCTCCAGAGAAATAGAACCAATAGGACATATATGGAGAGAGAGATTTAGGCTAAGGAATTGGCTCATGCGATTTTGCGAGCTTGCAAGTTCAACATCTATAGGGCAAGTTGACAGGTTGGAAATTCTGGTAAGAGTTGATGCTGTAGTCCCAAGTCTAAAATTTGCAGGACAGACCAGGTAGGCTACAAACTCAAGGAGCGTTTCTGTGTTGCAGTCTTGAGGCCAAATTCCTTCTTCTGGAAAACATAGTCTTTTTTTTTTTTTTTCTCCTCTTAAGGCCTTCAACTGATTCGTTGTGGCTCACCCACACTACGGAGGGTGACCTGCTTTACTCAAAGTCTGCTGATTTGAATGTTAATCACATCTAAAAACTACCTCCACAGTAACATCTAGACTTATATTGGACCAAACAAATGGGCACCATAGCCTAGCCAAGTTGACGCATAAAATTAGCCACCATCACACTTACTGTAGAGATGACAGAATATGCAAAACACAACCTGTATGTCCTTTATCTAGATTCATCAGTGGTTAAGCTTTTCATGTGCTTTAACTTTCTCTCAAGTGATGAATCATGTGAAAATAAATTCCAGCTGTGATGATACTTCTCACCCAAAATACTTCATGTCCCAGGAATAGGGACATTCTCCAAATAGCACACTTAAGAAAATTAAAATTACTGCAGTGAGATCATTTCCAGTCCATATGCTGCTTGTTCCAGTTGGCCTCAGAATATTTTTCATAGCTTTGTGTTTATTGGTTTTGTTGTTTACACATTGCATTTGTCTCTTTCCAGCCTAGAACTATCCCTTTTTTGCTGCTGTTCTTTTTCATGACACTGTCTGTTTTGAAGATTTCAGCCAGTTGTCTTGTAGGATGTCCCCACATTCTGGATTTGTCTAGTTTTTTCTTTTGGGTCCAGGTTAAACCTCTCAGTAAGAATACCACTGAGCTGAGATTGTGTCCTCATTACCTCCCATCAGGAGACACATAATGTTTGCTTCTACCTCCATGAACATGTTAAGTTTGATCACTTGGTGAAGGTGATGGCCAGGACTTCTCTCCTTGTAAAGGGATATTTCCCCCTTTTTAGTTTTAAAAATTTTTTAATTTTTAAAACTATTATGATTTTTGGCTGCATCACGTGGCTTGCAGGATCTTAGTTCCCCAAGCAGGGACTGAACTGAGGCCACGGCAGTGAACGCACCAAGTCCTAACCACTGGACCACCAGGGAATTCCCGCCCCCTTTTTAATTAGTATGTAATCTGTGGCATGATACTTTGAGACTGTGGCTATCTCATTCTCCAACTACCTTTCATCTGATGATTTTAGCATCCCTTGACTGATCTAATTATATTATTCGCAGCATTGGTCCATTGGCATTCTCATGTAAAGAAGAGGTTTCCCTTTCTCTCTCTCCTCTCTCGTAATTTGTTATTTTATTATGTTATTAAAAATTATAATATTTTTCAATAAATGCTCAGTCTAGAAAAGGGAGGAAATGAGAGAGTAAGTTACAAACATACCTGATTGAAAATACCTAGTGCTCTAATCATGCCATCATTTAGACCAAAAAGCTACCTGTGCAAAATCAACTTGTATTTTTTTGTTCATTTTGTAATAAAATTTAACAGCGAATTAGTAAAAATTAAACAAATTGATCAAGAGCCCCAGTAATTGCAGAGATGGGCATAGACTACACAGTCTGCTTTCTACTTTCACATCTGTTAAATGCTCTGTGTGGTCTGAAGACTTGGGTTCTAGTACCAGCACTGCCTCCTTTTATTTTATTTTATTATTATTATTTTTTTTCTTTTGGCCGTGCCACGCGGCATGTGGGATCTTAGTTCCAACCCGTGTCCCCTGCATTGGAAGCGCAGAGTCTTAACCATGGACGGCCAGCCAAAAAGCTGCCTCTTTTTAGATGTGACTTTGGTCAAGGCAATCTACCTTTCTGATATGCAGTTTGGTTATCTCCAAAGTGAACATGAGAACTTCACTTGGATTCTTCATGGCCTTTGCCCTCAATGACAACCTCTCCACAGTTGATCAGGTCTACTCCTGTGCATAAAAGGACTAATGAAGTCGATCTGAGATTGCTAGTCTTGGAAATGTCTACTGGCAAGGCTGGCCCTTGGTGTCTGGGAACTTGAATTTCCAGAGAGTTCCCACAGTTCCCTGATAAGAGTGGCTTACTGTACCTAAACTATTTGTACAATGTGCTTTCTGCCATACATCTGTTTCCTTCTGGGAGTCTGAAATTTGTTATGTGCTGGTAGAGGGTGCCTACATGGCCAGCCCCCGCTAAAAACCTCAGGCACTGAGTCTCTACTGTGCTTCCCTGGTAGATGACATTTCACACGTGTTGTTGCAACGCGTTGCTGAAGGAACAAAGCGCTTCCTGTGTGACTCTGCTGGGAGAGGACCCTTGAAAGCTTGCACCAGGTTTCCTCTGGGCTTTGTCCCATGTGCCTTTTCCCTTTGCTCATCTGCCTTTGGTCCTTTTTCATCCTGTAATAAATCACAGCTGTGAGCACTGAGTCCTGCACATCATCCTAGCAAATCATCACACTTTTTCCAATTTTCTCATCTGCAAAATGGAATTTATAATGATAATAATACCTACCTTATAGTGTTGTTGTATGAAACATGTGTGGGATTAAGGGCCTGATATAAATGTGTCTGATGGACGGTGGTTATTATGATGCGGTATGTTCATTGTTTATATGAGGAACACCTTGTGTTTTGAGTGCATGCTCATGTCTTTTTTGTCAAAGTAACACTGACACATCTGCTCATATAAATTAACTCTCAAATCTTTGACTCATTTGGTGAGAACAACAGGTTCACACACCAGCTTATAAGGACACCTGCATCTTTCACTAAAATGTGTGTGGGGGTGTGTGTATGGGTGTGTGTTTCATCACTTAACAAATATGAAATAACTTGGGAGTTTTTTTATGGTCTGAATGTGTCCCCCCAGCATTCACATGTTGAATCCTAACCCCCAAAGGTGATAATAGTAGTAGGTGGGTCCTTTGGAAGGGGACTAAGCTCTCATGACTGGGATTAGTACTTTATAAAAGAAGCTCAAGAGAGATCCCTTGCCCCTCTACCACCCGGGACACAACAAAAAGTCTGCATCCCCAAAGAAGGCCCTCACTGGTCATGTTGGTACCATGATCCTGGGCTTCCGGCCTCAAGAACTGTGAGAAATAAATGTTTGTTGTTTATTGCTGCCCACTATTTATGCACCCCTATGTTCACTGCAGCACTATTTATAATACCAAGAAATGGAAGCAACCCAAGTGTCCATTAACAGATGAATGGATAAAGAAATTGTAATACACACACATACACACACACACACACACACACACACACACACAGGAATATTATTCAGCCACAAAAAAGAAAAATCTTTCCATTTGCAACAACATGGATGGAACTTGAGGGCATTATTCTCTCTGAAACTAAGTCAGACAGAGAAAGAAAAATACTGTATAATCTCACTCGTATGTGGAATCTAAAAACAAGCAAACAAACAAATAAACAAACAAGCAAAGCCAAGCTCATAGATACAGAAACAGATTGGTGGTTGCCAGAGGTGGGGTTGGGGGCTGGGCAAAATGGGTGAAGGGGGTCAAAAGGTACAAAGTTCCAGTTATAAAATAAATAAGTAAGTCCTGGGGATGTAATGTGCAGCATGATAACTATAGTTAACAATGCTATATTGCCTATTTGCAAGTTGCTAAGAGAGCAGAACTTAAAAATTCTCATCACAAGAAAAAAAATTTCTGTTAACTGTGTATGGTGACAGATGTTAACTAGACTTATTGTGGTGACCATTTCACAGTACACACATATAGAATTATGTTGTACACTTGAAACTAATATAATGTTATATGTCAAGTATACCTCAATTTAAAAAAACGTAAGTTTTTTTATATGCTCACACTTTTAAAAACATCTTTTTCTATGGCAGAAGGTAGAGTGTATGAGAAATGCAATTCTTTACTGCTGAGCCTAATTTTACACAGTAGATGGCTGCATTATTGTAAAGTCATAATATCTACTTATATTTTGTAAACTAATCATACTCAAATGCACAGAGTAAATTGCTTTTTAAAATCTGTACTCAGCCATAAAAAAGAACGAAACAATGCCATTTGCAGCAACATGGATGCAGCTAGAGATTATCATACTAAGTGAAGTAAGTCAGAAAGAGAAAGACAAATACCATATGATGTCACTTATATGTGGAATCTAAAATATGGCACAAATGAACCTATCTACAGAAACAGACTCACAGACACAGAGAAGTGTCATAACTGCTCTAGTAAACGTAAGGTTAAACTAGCATCTCCAACCTGCAGAATTCACACCCCTGGGGATACAGGAAGACTTTTCAAAACAGTACACAGGACAGACAAGTGTTAGGAAGCCGATCATCTCCCAGGTTCTTAACCTTTATTTAACTCTTTCCCAAGCTCTGCCGGGAGGAAACATCCATGGAGCAAACATCTTGCCAGTTCTCTTTTCCCATCTCCCTTTTCTCAACAGCCTTCTCCCACGCTACAGGAGAAAAGCCTTTCTTTCATTC
The DNA here is from genome assembly GCF_003676395.1 of Aethalodelphis obliquidens. Lineage (NCBI taxonomy): Eukaryota > Metazoa > Chordata > Mammalia > Artiodactyla > Delphinidae > Aethalodelphis > Aethalodelphis obliquidens. The sequence goes on from NW_020837980.1 coordinate 8,194,318, forward strand.
ACTCCAAATTGCCCAGCAAACCACCAGAGCACAAAGAAATGGACGGTTCAGATGATGTGTCAATAAAACCTTTTAAAATTAAGTCCTGATAAACCCACTGTTGGCCTTCACTTCTTCGTCTTATTGCTGTTTCTCGTCTGGGGTGGAGAATGGCTTTAGAAACAGGAAGTTTTGCCGTGTGTTGTGATAGTCTGAATTTGGACTATGTTTAAGATCGAGGCAGCAGGAGCAACGACAACTTTCGTTGAAAAGCCTTGCCTCTACCATCCCCTGACTCTGATTGATGAATTGTCCCGCCTGGCGAGGAACATTGAAGAAGGCGGCCGTTATTCATCCAGGTGACAGACACACGGCACTGTTCCTTCTGTGCCTTATCTTTCCACATTAAAATGAGAGTATTTGAGGTTTATAGAAAGCATGCTGGAAACGACAGATAGACAAGGCGTGCCCTTGGCCTTTTCACCTCGAGAAAGCTTGATGGCCTCTCATCCCGTTTGTTTGCATTTCTCTTGCATACTTGGAATGATCTCAAAGAGCAGGTGGTGATAAGTGTCCTGTTTACCGTTCTGATAGGGAACAGCCAAAGGGACATATCTGAGAGAAGTTAGTTAGTATTTTATATTTTCTTGAACATATATTACACTCACATGAAAGGCATTTTCATTAACTTTTCCCAAAAATTCACTGTTTTCCAAAATACCTAACTTTCCTTTGCTGTATATCTTTTGCTCATGTCAATCATCAACCACTCCTCATTTTTCCTACTTATCATGTACTTATTAGAATTAGTTTATCTTAATGGGAGTATGTTGTGGATTCTACTGTAAATAGTATACTTAACAAACATGTATAAAACTTACTACTTATCTACCTTGGTCGTGGCCCAAGGCCTTTTCTTTCTGCTGTTAATTTCCTCAAAGTAGATTAACTAGTACTCTTAAAAGCGGAGCAGCTGCTTTCGGTGGAAAACAAAATGTTCTCTAAAGCAATCCAGGATCTAATACTCTGGATTTAAAAAAACAAGCGTCATTTAGTTAGGATTAATTTCTCCCTCTCAGAAGTTGATATGTGGTTCTATGTCTGTAAAATGCAATATTATAAGCATAATTGTTTCCAAACATGAAATGAAATGTCTTATCTTTCTACCTAGATTCTTCAGGTGTCTGTTTCTCTGTCCTTCTGTCACTCCTTTTTAGGGTACGGCAAGATGACCCTAGTGTAGAGACTTGCCATGCTAAGGATTTCTTCTGTGTATGAAGGAAAATGAGAAGTACCAGTGAGGGCCAGAGGAAGGGCAGGAAGGGAGAGAAAGCAAGAGCTTCAGAATTTGCAGAATCCACCGAGCTCAGGAGTCTGCACTTTGTCTGTGAGCCCAGTGGTTTCAAGGTGGTTGTGTACCCCCAGGATGTGCAACAGAGACCACTGGGGTGTCAGAAGCATTGATTATATTTATGTTTTTTCTAACATGTAGGAAAAAGTGAAATTGTACGTATATTTAACTCACATGGGTTGACATGGGCACTGTCTACTCAGTCCATCGGAGGGTCACAGTCACTGACTTTGAGCACTGAGTGTCCTGAGGCAGTGCAGGGGAAGGGTCTCCTGTGCAACCTTGAGCATCCTCTTTCAGCAGAGCGGGTTGTGACTGTGACAATTTATATGAGCCTGGTTAAGGGGCTTTGTAGATTATGTCAGCCACTGTTAATTGATAATCCTTGAAAAAGGAACAACTACCTTTAACAGATTTCTGCAAACAGAATAAAACAAACACAAACAAAATTCAAAGCATATATCATCAAAGAGTCTACAAATAATAAATGCTGGAGAGAGTGTGGAGAAAAGGGAACCCTCCAACACTGTTGGTGGGAATGTAAATTGGTACAGCCACTATGGAGAACAGTCTGGAGCTTCCTTAAAAATCTGAGAATAGGGGCTTCCCTAGTGGCGCAGTGGTTGAGAGCCTGCCTGCCAATGCAGGGGACACGGGTTCATGCCCTGGTCCGGGAAGATCCCACATGCCGCGGAGCGGCTGGGCCCGTGAGCCATGGCCGCTGAGCCTGCGCTCCTCAACGGGAGAGGCCACAACAGTGAGAGGCCCGCATACCGCAAAAGAAAAAAAAGCAAAAAAAAAACCAAAACAAAACTGAGGATAGAGTTACCATGTGATCCAGCAATCTCACACCTGGGCATATATCCAGAAGAGATGAAAAATCTAATTTGAAAAGATACATGCACCCCAATGTTCATAGCAGCACTATTTATAATAGCTAGGACACAGAAACAACCCAAGTGCCCATCAACAGAAGATGTGGAGATACACACACACACACACACACACACACACACACACACACACACACACACTGGAATATTACTCAGCCATAAAAAAAGAATGAAATATTTCCATTTGCATCAACACGGATGGACCTAGAGATTAGTAACTCAGACAAAGACAAATATTATATGATATCTCTTGTATATGGAATCTAAAAAATAACACAAATCAACTTATTTACAAAACAGAAAAAGACTCACAGACATAGAAATCAAACTTACGGTTACCAAAGGGGAAAAGGGAAGGGGAGGGATAAATTAGGAATATGGGATTAACAGATACACACCACTACCTATAAAATAGATAAACAATAAGGATTTACTATATAGCACAAGAGCTATATTGACTATCTTGTAATAACCTATAATGGAAAAGAATCTGAAGCTGTATACCTGAAACTAAACAATATTTTAAATCAACTATAGTTAAATTAAAAAATATAAAGTATTAGTGATATAAAAATAAGGAAAAAACAAAAACAAAACAGCTAATATTTTTCCAATTCTATTTATTTGTTTATTTATTTACAGCTGCATTGGGTCTTCATTGCTGCATGCAGGCTTTCTCTAGCTGCTGCAAGTGGGGGCTACTCTTCCTTGTGGTGTGCGGGCTTCTCTTTGTTGCAGAGGATGGGCTCTAGGCGCATGGGCTTCAGTAGTTGTGGCTCATGGGCTCTAGACGGCAGACTCAGTAGTTGCAGCGCATGGGCTTAGTTGCTCCATGGCGTGTGGGATGTTCCTGGACCAGGGCTCCAACCTGTGTCCGCTGCATTGGCAGGCGGATTCTTAACCACTGCACCACCAAAGAAGTCCCTATTTTTCCAATTCTTATTACAGCTTCTCCATTATCCATATCCCGAGATAGAAATACCAATGATTTAATCAGAACTGACAAGCAGTGGGGCACAAAATTGTGGTATCATCATGAAGACTATTTAAAAGGGAATTCTATCTACTGTCATTAATGATTACTTAGCCCTTCTGTATATTTGGCCTGTAGCCAAGGATGGTAGACGAAAACCACCATAATTAGGAAGATATTTAAAAATGCTAATTATTTCATGTTTATCTCATGTTTATCTCATCTTTTTTTATTCCTATTTTTGTGTATGACTTATGTATTAGGTAACTTTCATAAACGACTATATATGTTAGGCTTGCAAGCTGTTTTGGTTAACATTGCTATATAATCAACTAACCCAAAACTCTGTGGCTTAAAACAATGTTTTACTGTCTCTCATGGTCCATAGATTATCTGGGCTCAGCAGTGTAGGATTTTTCTTTTTTTTAACTTTTTATTTTATATTGGAGTATAGTTGATTAACAGTGTTGTGTGGGACCACCCTGGCGGTCCAGTGGTTAAGATTCCATGCTTCCAATGCAGGGGGCATGGGTTAGATCCCTGGTCAGGGAACTAAGATCCCACATTCCGCATGGCGTGGCCAGAAAACAAACAAGAAAATAATGTTGTGATAGTTTCAGGTGTATAGCAAAGTGATTCAGTTATACATATACATGTATCTATTCTTTTTCAAATTCCATTCCCATTTTGGTTGCTACATAATAGTGAGCAGAGTTCCCTGTGCTATACAGTAGGTCCTTGTTGGTTAACCATCTGAAATATGTACATGTCAATCCCAAACTCCCTAACTATCCCTCCCCCCCCTTCCCCTCTAGTAACTATAAGTTCATTCTCTTAGTATGTGAGTCTTAGCAGAGTACTTTTAACTTAGGCTTTCTCATGTGATTTCAATCAGTCATCTGAATGCTCAACAGGGCTGGACGCTCAAGATGACCACTCACACGGCTGGCAGCTGGCGCTGAATGTTGGCTGGGAGCTCATCTGGGACTGCTCACTAGTGAGCCCGTACATGGCCTCTCCCTCATTTGCACTTCTTACAGCATGGTGGCTGGGTTCCAAGTGAGGGAGTCCCAGGCACCTTCCAAGAGGAAGGATGCAGAAGCTGCCAGGCCATTTAAAGTGGACGCCTAGAATGGGAGCAGCATGGCTTTTACATTTCTGCTCTATGCTATTGGTCAAAACAGTTACAGGGCCCACCCGATTCAAAAGGGTAGGGGAAAACTCCACCTCATGATGGAGTCGCACAGAAGAGCAGATGCAATGGGAGAAAATGATGTGGCCCATCTTTGGAGAATACGATCTGCCACGCATGCTATCATTGTTAGTGATGGGTTTACAGCTGTAAAATTTGGAGCCACTGAAACAAGTCAGAATTGTAGGTAAGATCACAGTCTTGAGGACGCACTGATTTAACTAACAGCTCTTTGATCTCGGGGAATTTAAGTAATGTCTCTGAGTCTCTGAAAATCAAGAAAGTAGAAGTTATGGTGTGTGTGTCGGGGAGGGGCTCTTTAGAGTATTAGGTGAGAAAATGTGTACCCAAAGTGTTACGGAATCAAACCTGGGTCCACTGGCCCGTGCGTTGTAAAGCCAACCTACTGACGCCAGGTTGTGGTGAAGGAAAGTGCAGCGTTTATGATAGAGCGCCAAGCAAGGAGTCCAGGGCAGCTACTGCTCAAGATCCCTGAACTCCCCGATGGGTTTTTCAGCAAAGCATTTTTACTTTTTTTTTTTTTTGCGGTACGCGGGCCTCTCACTGTTGTGGCCTCTCCCGTTGCGGAGCACAGGCTCCGGACGCGCAGGCTCAGCGGCCATGGCTCATGGGCCCAGCCGCTCCACGGCATGTGGGATCTTCCTGGACCGGTGCACGAACCCGTGTCCCCTGCATCGGCAGGCAGACTCTCAACCACTGCGCCACCAGGGAATCCCTCAGCAAAGCATTTTTAAAGGCCACGTGAGGGAGGGGCGTCGCAGGGTGCACAATTCTCTAACTGGTTGATGGTGAGGTAACAGGGCGGTGTCACAGGGGTTCACATTATCAACCCTTAGGCACCAATAGGTCTGGGGGCTACGTACTCATGATCTTCAAGTAGTTTTCTTCCACCTGGTCGTGGTTTTAGCATCTGTAAAACAACTCCGGAAATGTGCATCAGATACCGTTATCTACGTACTTCGGATAGGAGCTAAAGCAGAAGATATGGGGGAGGGGTCTGTCCTGGGAAGGCCCCATAGGGTCCTGCTTGGTTAGAAAAGTGCCCAGGACATCATAACTGGCTGGACCAGTAGCAGATATCATTATGGTTTTGAACTGGGGAGTGACTAGTTTAGAAAAAGCTTTTCAGAACAAGCACTCTGAGGACAGCATGGAGGATGTAGGAGGCAGGGGAGGAGATGGGAGATCAAGAATGGAGTGGGTGGAGGGACCACCTGGGAGACTGGAGCAGCGATGAAGGAGAGAAGCAGGTGGAGAAGTGAAATGTGCAGGCAGAGTCTCAGTGTGACTTGGGGACTTATTGAACGGGCTAAGAGAGGGAAGGGAAAAATCTAGAGCCATGCTTTTGTGATCTTTTGTAGACTATAAGTAAATTTTTCTTTTTTTTGCCTGCCCCCTGCCCCCACCCTATAAGTAAGTCTTATTAAAGATCTGTTCCCATGAAATCATAAAGTCCTGATGAAAAGTTGTGTGAAAGTCGTATGTTTTGTAAATCAATTCATTTTACTGGTAAAAGTTATTATTCAAAGTGGAAAACAGGACACTAAAGATGGCGTGATCATTAAATTTAAAGTTAGTTAACTGTTATGGGTTGAATTGTGTCCCTTCAAAAAGATATATGGAAGCCCTAAAACCCCAGTAACCTGTGGATGTGATCTTACTTGGAAGTAGGGTCTTTGCAGATGTAATCAAGTTTAAATGAGGTCAAATTGAATTAGGATGGGTCTTTAATTCAATATGACTGGTGTCCTTATGAGAAGAGAAATAGAGACACAGGAAAGGAGACACCTGTGATCTCCCATCAGAGGGTGAAGGCTAGAGCTGCAAGCCAAGGAACAACTAAGGTTGCCAGAAGCTGGAAGAGGCAAGGAAGGATTCTCCCCTACAGGTACCAAAGGAGGCATGGCCCTGCCCACCCCTCTTAAGACAGTAAGTTTCTGTGGTTTTAAGTCACCCAGTTAATGGTACTTTGTTACAACAGCCTGAGGAAACTGACACAGTAACTACAGTTGACCCTTAACACGGGGGTTAGGGGCAGGGACCTTCCATGCAGTTGAAAATCTGCACATAACTTAGAGTTGGCCCTCCGAAGACCAACAGGGGATCAGGTAGTACTGTGGTATTTACTATTGAAAAAAATCCAATCCGTGTATGAGTGGACCCGTGCAGTTCAAACCTGTGTTGTTTGAGGGGTTAGTTGTATATACAAAGAACTGCTAATTTTACTTGGGTAAAGGAGGCATGGCATAAAAAAGGCCAACTCAGAATTCTTTTGTCAAGATTTCTTTATGGTCATAGAAAAAAATTATTATTGAAATGGAAAGGTCAAGTCAACCTTTCCAACGATGGGGTGTTCTCAGGGCAGGAAGGAGCTGTTTCTCATCCATCTGTGTCCTCCCAATGCCAAGCAGAAGGCATGCAAATAATAGATGTGCAGTTTGCTTTATGAGCCAAACTGAGCCTCTCTTTTTTTTTTTAACAAACTTTACATTAAAAACAAGAAACACTTGAAGTGCTAGATGTAGATTTTTAAGATTTCTCCTCATATGATATAGTTCTGATTATTAATATACCTAACCTAAGGGCTACATATAAGTGAAAAGCAATCATGGTTTTTAATTTAAAAAAACAGAAAAATAACAGCTGACATTTATTGAGCAATTATGAGATGCTAACTAAGACTGCTGAGTCCCTTATACAGTATCTTCATGTTGAATCTCATCATTGCCTTGTCACTTACTCTAATTTAAAATGTGAGACTCAAAAGAGGTTAGTCATTTGCCAAAGATCATAGAGCTGATAACTGACAGAGCCAGGACACCAGCTCTCAGCTATGGCCAAACTTATAACTATGCCCCCAAACTGCACTAAGACCAGAGCCACATATGGCTATTTAAATGTAAATGAAAATGAATGAAAATGAATGAAAATTAAAAATTTAGTTCCTTAAGCACAGTAACCACATTTCAACTGCTCAATAGCTACTCGGCTTGGTGCAGAGACAGAACATTCTCATCATTGCAGGAAGTTCTGCTGGAAAGCATTGATCGAATCCCTTAACAGTCATAAAATGTTGAAAGCCCATATGATGGGTGGTTAAGGGAAGAGATGGAATAGTAGAAGGATGAGAACAGAGGAAAAGGAAGGAGAAAGATTTAGAGAGAGCAGTTCATGGAGAAAGGAGCCTAAATCTACCGGTAGAGTGGCCCCTGAGGACGTTTTTAGTCTATTATATTTGTAAACTTTGGCAGTTAAAATTCCAAAATATGTTAAATACATACTTCAAAAAAATTAGAGTTGCAATTCAACAGATAGTTAAGTCTCAGTTGTGTGCCTGGCATTGGGTGAGGGGGGATTCCTAGGTGAACAAAATGGACACAATTTCCCATCATCAAAATTAGAGCAACATTAATCCAATAATTAGAATAAAGCATGACAGTTATTTTGTAGTGGAAAGAATTCTATAGAAATAAATAGCAGAGGGACCCATGTAGCCTAGACAGGGCTTAGAAATGTCTCCCCAAAGAAGTGCTGTCAATCTGAGAAAGGAAGGATGAGAGAGGCAGTGGGCAGTAGCAGGGGGGTGTTGCAGGCAGACAGCCAGCTGTGAGAAGGCCTGATGTCAAAAAGAAGGACTGAACTAAGTTACACGGGTGGCTGGAGAGAGGAAGAATAGCGAAAGGTGAGCCAGGGAGCCAGGGACAGGTGGGGGAGCTTGCTAAAATATTCTGTCATAAGGATGATGTAAAGCCTGAAGATTTTTCAGCCAACAAGAGATACGTTCAGATTCACATTTTGAGACAATTTCTCTGGTTGACACGCTAAGAATGGCTTAATGGGAAGCAAGCCTGTAGGCAGAGGTTACCTGGAAGCTATTTTGTACTAGGATGGTGGTAATATGGCTGGAAAAATGGTGATTGTCATGCTATTTGGAGCTAGAATGTAGACGGTGGTGATCACTTGGTTGTGTCTGAAGGATGACACTTATATTTCTAGCTGGGGAAACTTCATAGAGTAGGGGTCAGTAACCTACAAGCCAAATCCACTCTGTACTGTTTTTGTAAATACAATTTTATGGGAACACAGACATGCCTGCTCTTTGATGTATTGTCTATGGCTGCTTTTGTGATACAGTGACAGATTTTGAGTAGTTGCAGCAGAGACCACATGACCCTTGAAGCCTGGAATATTTACTATCTGGCCCTTTAAGAAAATGTTTGCCAACTGGGATAAATGATCATTACCTACAAGGTATTAAGATTTACTAGGGAAGGCTTTAAATAACTTACATCTGTTACATATATTACGATAATCTATCTCAATCGGCAAACATGAAGTGTTTGCTATTGTCCCATTTTACAGATGAGAAAACCAAGGCAGAGATATGACATTCTCATTCACACCCATAGCTTCAGTGATCACCACCAGTGACTTATCAAATGTTTACATCTAATCCAGACTTCTCATTTGAGCTTCAGACAGGCTCAATATCTCTAGCAGCCTTGTATCTCTAACAGCCAGTCTCAGAGGCACCTCAAAACTCAATAGGCCCCAAACCAGACTCCTGCTCACCCTCTCAAACCACATCATCTGGGCTTCCCTGGTGGCACAGTGGTTAAGAATCGGCCTGCCAATGTAGGAGACACGGGTTCGAGCCCTGGTCCAGGAAGAATCCACATGCCGCGGAGCAACTAAGCCCGTGCACCACAACTACTGAGTCTGCTCTCTAGAGCCCGTGAGCCACAACTACTGAAGCCTGCGCTCTAGAGCCCATGAGCCACAACTACTGAAGCCCATGCGCCTAGAGCCCGTCCTCTGCAACAAAGAGAAGCCGCCACAATGAGAAGCCTACGCACCACAACGAAGAGTAGCCCCCGCTCACCACAACCAGAGAAAAGCCCACATGCAGCAACAAAGACCCAACGCAGCCAAAAAAAAAAAAACAAACAAACAAACAAAACCACCTCATCTTTCAGTGTTCCATTTTTCTTGGTGAATATCACAACCAGAGAAGCAAGCCAGAATCCAGGGAGCCCTCCTAGGCCCCTCGCCCTCCCTTGTTCTTCTCATTTCCAATCTATCTAAAGATTGCTGAAATCTGACTGCTTCTCTCCATTGGCATCACCTACCACCTGCCAAGTCCAGCTTTTTAATAGGATCATCTCACATGTGGGTTCTGTTAATAGCTTCCTTATAGCCCGCTGCACCCAGGCCCTCCTCCAATCTCCAAACTGCAGCCAGAGGGCACTTCAAGCCTGTCAACTCCCACCCCCATTCCCTACCAGATCCTAATCTTTTTTTTTTTTTTTTTTTTTTTGCGGTACGCGGGCCCCTCACTGTTGTGGCCTCTCCCATTGCAGAGCGCAGGCTCAGCGGCCATGGCTCACAACCACTGCGCCACCAGGGAGGCCCCGATCCTAATCTTTTGAACGTTTTTTCTCCTTCTGAGGATTCCTTGGACCCTTTCATTGTGGTTTTACATTGTTTTATTGTTTTTTTGAGTTATTGTTCAGCTAACTGATAGAAATGCAAAATAATTCTTGTCAGTAGACATGCAAATCAATTCTGAAGGTCAGGGTTCAACTAACATCTCTCCTCCACTTGGAAGAAGCCAGTTTCATGTCCATTAGCAACTTCCTTTAACAATTCACTAACCCAGTAATGTGTCTGTTCTTTGAACCAGTTTTAACCTGTGCCTGGTAACTTCATTAAATGAGTTAGATAAACTCTACAAGTTCATTTTATATCTATATGACAGTCATACTTTTACCTTTTGGGGAAACGTAACCTTTAACTCTCTCTCTGAGGCACTAGCTGGTTGGCTCTCTGCCTCCCCTCCCAGGCTCTCCTTTGATGGACCCCCCTCCACATGTCTCTCCTCCAGCCCTGGCTCTCTCTCTTGTATAAGTACCACATTCCTTCCCTTCTCAAAGATGTCCTTTCTGCCTGGAACTCACTTTCATCCCGGACATTCTTCATCCTTTCTTCCTATAGTAAATTTGTTTATCCTCCAGATCTTTGCTCGAGGATTTCTTGCTGGAAAGCCTTTCCAGACCTTTCTGAGTCAGTTACATTCCATCATTCCATCATTAGAGGCTCTTAAAGCACAGGCAGCGCTGGCTACATTTGCAATTTCACATTTGTGGGATTAGTTAACACTTTTTTAACACGAGTAACATTTTTCTATTTGGCTGGAGGCAATGCATGGTAATAGGATGGAGGTGTGCTCACATCGCATCTCCAGCACTTAGCCCACCGCCTGCACAAATGTTACATACTTCATGAATATGTTAGACAGATTTTTGACTGTAAGCACATTACTGCTCAGGAGAGAGGTGGGCTGAAAAAATATGTATTAAGAAGTCATCAGCATCTAGATGCTGCCATGAAAACGCACATGAAGGAAAACCATTGGGTTGAGCAAAATGAAAGCTACTAGGAACCTTGTGTAGGTGGAATAATTGGACAGAAGTCAAATTATAGTCACTTGAAAGGGAAGGAAATAGAAGCAGTTAATACAGATGGCACCTTCTCAGAGTTTGGCTCTGGAGGGGAGGAAAGGCCAGGGTGGCCCTGTAGTAAATCTTTAATAACACCATTCTTGTATTACACGTGCTTTCCTGGCTGAAAAGGGAGGATTTACAGGTCACATGTAAAATGGCAAGAAAATTGGAGTTGTATAGGATCTACCTTTAAAACCATAATAGGCTTTGAATGAACAGTACAGTGTAGACTTTTAAAAAATTATTTATTTATTCATTTATTATTTATTTATTTATGGCTGCGTTGGGTCTTCGTTGCTGCGCGCAGGCTTTTCTCTAGTTGTGGCGACCGGGGGGCTACTCCTCGTTGTGGTGCATGGGCTTCTCATTGCGGTGGCTTCTCTTGCTGCGGAGCACGGGCCCTAGGCACACAGGCTTCAGTAGTTGTGGCTCGCGGGCTCTAGAGCGCAGGCTCAGTAGTTGTGGTGCACGGGCTTAGTTGCTCTGTGGCATGTGGGATCTTCCCGGACCAGGGATGAAACCCATGTCCGATTCTTAACTACTGCACTACCAGGCATGTCCCAGTGTAGACATTTAAACCAACATTTTGAACGCAAATAAGTTGTCTGTAGCTCTTCAACTAAGGGTTTCTTATTTTTAGGCTTGGGGCAGGAGTCAAAAACTGGCAGCCCTACAGTATACTTAATCTGTATATCTTCTTTACTTGTTCAATTCAATTTTACATTTCTTTAAAAAGGACTCTGTCCAATAAAATATAAAAATAAAAATAAATTAATAAATAAAAAAGACTCTGGTTTTTAGTGACATGTGACCTGGGGCTCCACCCCAGCATAAGAGGCTTTTCTATGCCTAGTATTAAGGGGAGAGAGGAAGGGAGAAGTGAATGCAGTTTTCTGAGCAATAAGATTAGAGCTGTATTGTCTTTAGGGCTGTATGAAATCAATTCTAAAAGCAGACTGGATTTAACCGCTTTTACCCAAAATAAACTGCTCTCTCCCCTTCCTAAGATCAAATCAGCACAAGTCACCACTTCCTATTAATTTAAAAGCCCAGAAAGGCTCATAATTTAGGTTGACATTGCTTCAGGAGCACACAGCAGACAACAGCCATTACAGTCTTCCTTTTCCCTCTTTCTAAATGTTGCCATCACAGGCCTACCTCAAGAAATTGTCAAAGCTGCTTGGTTGGGAACGCGTGGTCTACTTTGCCTGAAAGCGATAAATGGGTTGGGTGGGTAGGTGGGTCTAAGTGGCATCAAGGTGTTTGGGGAGAAACATCTCTTAGGGGATGTGAACCTAGTAGCCCCGTAACACCCCAAGTTACAAATCCGACTTGGGTAGGTGGCGGAAAGAAATCTAAAACCCGGATTCACGTTCTTCTCCAGTTTGCGCGTGGAGGTTGGTGGCAGACAAGAACCCAGGCACCACTGCCAGTCCTGGCTGCAAACTCTCGGGGCAGGAAGGGGGAGGGAAGCAGAAACTGCCTCTTGTGGGCTGGTCGAAGGAAAATCTGCCCTAATGTAAATTAATTTCCCCGAGGTTGCCTTCCCCTGGGCGGAGGGGCGTTTCCAGGCCCACCCAGGCGTTGTTTGGTAAATAAGGATGCTTGCTGAGTGCTTGCAGCCGGAAAGGCGCTCCTGCACTCTCGTGCCCTGGGGGCTGGGACTACGGCTTGGGGTTTCCCGACCGAAGGACCACAGTGACCAGACAGTTGAAGGTTTCTCCCCCAGGGATGCTGGAGGCGCTGCGCTGTTCCCTGCGCCTGGCCCTGGCCTGGGGTTCCGGGTGTTGGCGGCCGGCTCCGCGCGGTCCGTGCGCTGGAGCTTGGCCGCGCCGCCCGCTTTCGCGTCCAGCCGGGCGCTGCGTGCCGCCGCAGCTCTCCGCAGCCGCGCGCTCCCGGAGCCGCCCCATGGCCAGCCCTCCCCCCGCCGCCGCAGCCCTCGCCCGCCAGGTACCCCGACCCCGGGCGTTCGCGGGCGTAGGGGTGGGGCGGATTGGACCCCGGGTCCCGGAAGCCCACGGGCCCGGCCGGGCGCGCTGCTGCTGTTTCCCGCACCATCCTGCTTCGCCTTGCACCACCGTGCTGTCTCCATCCGGGAGTCTCCTCTTTCCCCAGCCCTGCCCGAAATCTCGAGTCCCAGCCTGCGAATTCCTCGGAGAAGCCCCCGCCAGACAGGTCTAAAGTCCCGCCGGGGACCCGCTCCGGAGCGCGGCGCGGACAGCCACGGGGAGCGTGAGGGTCGCCATGGAAGCCGCTTTGGTGGAGGAGGGGTTGGTGGGGGGAAGCGGAATTTCTGGGCTGCCAGAACTGACAGCCGCATCCTGCGTGCCTTCGCCACCCCAAAATATTTTGACCGCAGCCTTCTGCCTCCTTGGATTCCCTTTCTTCCTCTTTCCCCTAGTGCTGTACCAGATTAGGCTTTTTTTTTTTTTTAAGGTCTTCACCGTTTCCAGTTCGACCTGTTTCCATTGTGTCCTTAAGTATGTTTAAAATTTACCCCCTAATTCCGTGCGGTTTTGTCTTTCACGTGTGGGGTTTAGTGTCCTTGCGCCTGCATCGGAGGACCCTGCCCGTAGAGAAAATGGTTCACTCTGGTCCCCATCCTTTTTCTAGGCTTGCTATTGTGCGCCCGTGATCGACAAGACCACGAGGCTGAGCGCGCCGAGGAGGTTTTTTCTATAAATGGCTTAAAGCCCTAGTCTAGACTATTTTCTCGGATAAAAGGGGGAGACAATTACCTTCTTGTTCTTTGCTGGTGAACCCTGGCTCTGTAGGGCGAACCTGGAATTTAACCAGTCTGCCCGAAGCCGGCTGTGGAGGACAAAAACAGCCGCGACCTCCGGCAGGGCAGAAAGAGAAGGGCAGCCCTCGCAGGACGCTCTCCTTTGGGGCTCGTGCCTGGGTGTTTGATCTTCCTTTTCCTGTTTGCTTGGGGACCGGACCGGAGCCGAGCGAAGGGTGTGATGGTGAGTGATATTGATTACCCCAGACCCCAGTTACCCACCTAGTTTTACTTAATGGATTTAATTCTTCTTTTAAGGACTGCAATAATGGATGCTCCGCGGAATGTACCGGAGAAGGAGGATCAAAAGAGGTGGTGGAGACTTTTAAGGTAAGTTATTTGCCAGAGGCTAAGAGAAACAGCCATTCAATTGAATACAGCCATTTCTTGTTGAGATTGGGGCAGTTTTCACTGTACGGGTTTATACAGTAATTTAGATAAGCTGCCATGCATTTTAAATTCCACTCTTCCAGGGGAAAAGTGGAGAGCAGTGCAGTACAGATGTGTCTAAAATTACCTGGCAGTTAATTGCTTATTTTATTTCATGAATTATAAAAGTTTTCTTGGAAAGTAACCAGTTCCTGAATTTCACCTAGAGGTTTACATGATTATATAATACTTTTAACCCTTCACCCTATTTGTGGAAAAAGTTAAACTCATGTATTTCGTCTTTAAGCAGCAGCTAACATTTTACAGTAAAAGAGGAAAAATGGCAGTATTTCCTTCTTTTCTCTCTAAATTATGGAATTTATATATTAAATAATCTCATACATCACAGAGGAATAGTGAGGAGCAAAAGAGAACGAATCTTGTAAAGTACTTTAAAAATCATAAAATCATAAATGTAAGGTGTATTATCATTTTCTCTATAATTCATTATCTCCACCTACTCCCAACCCCCCACACCACAGAGATTTTTGCTTTTTTTTTTGTCTCCTTCTGCTCTTCTGCTGCCTGTTTCAGTCACTGTCAATTGTCATCCATAGCACAGAGTGTCCTAATGATCTCACATCCTGGCAGGGTTCAGAGAGGGAGTGAAACTTGACTCATCAATTCCACACATACCCTGCTCTTACTGTGTGCCAGGGACTGTGCTAGGCATTGGAAATCCAAAGATAAATTTAATAGAAGATCTCTGCTCTCAGGACTTTTTAAAAACCAAAATATAATAGGATATAGTAATAAGTTTGTGAATTTGTTCCTTGTCCTTTAATGTCCTCTATAACCCAACAGTCAATCTACTCTGCTAGCCTATGAAGACTAAGCCCCTAATACATTTGAGGGACTTAGATGTTGAGATGTGGGTCCTTGAAAGAATGAGATAAAGAGGAATTCTACTTCATAATCTCTGAGGGTCATCTTATATAGTAAATTCCTCAAAGGTTATAGATAAATTAAAAATTTCCCCAAAGGCCTTTATACTTTTATACATAGAAGAATTGTTTGCAAAGTGAAGAGTTAATTCATCAGGTAAGTAATCTTCTCTTTGTTAATTTAGATTTCAGGTAAGGAGGGGTGTATTGAATAGTCTATACTCATGTATTTGCATATCAAAACATGAGTGGTAATGGTGGTTGTATTCACTGTGCAAATGTGATGAGGTGAACGAAAAATGAAATTGATAATTTGGGGGAGAAAAATGGTGGCTTTTACAGGATCGTGTTGGCTTTGGACGTATTCTATCTCCCTTTTGATCAACTCCATTTATAACTTTTAAATTGCCTTTTGGGTCTCATGGGTAGTTTTCACATTGCATCTCTTCCCCCATTTTGATAGTCATTTTAACATGAGGAAACCGTTATCCAAGAGTCCAGTAATGAGATGCCTTATTACTGAAATCCTACAGAATCTTTCTGTGGACTCCAGGGTTGTTCTTGTTTCAAGGAGGTCAGCTGTCTGTTTCTTCCCATCCCCCCTGCTTCCACAGAATGTGCCGCTCCAAAAGCCCTAATTTACTCCTATCTGTACCTCGTTATTAGATTTTTAGAAAGTGTCTGTAAATGATAATGAACGTAGCACCCATGGTTTTCCAAATAGAGCAAGACAAACACACTTGTTTTAGAACAAAGTTATGCAACATCTGATACAGTTGTAATGCAGGGATAGCCTTTGAAAGTTTAAGTGCCAATTCAGAGAAGTACTGATGCCATGTAGCCTGAATGCCGGCTGATACAGCCCTCAGGTGCTCTCAATCCAGTTGCAATAGCCTGCTGTGGCTTCCCCATCTCAGACCAAATGGTTCCCCAACCACACATCTTGAGTCAAGAAATTGTGGTTTTTAGTATGCCCTGTTTTTGTCAATATTTCTTGCCATTTCACAATCCAGTCTTTGTGGCCTTCCAAATTCTTCCACAAGTATATGGTATCCTGACTTTGAAGTCATCAGAGACCATTGGAGCATGGGAAAGAGCACTAAGTTGAGCATAAAAACATAAAAAAGGCTTTGCCATTAACTAACCTGATCTCAGGGCAAGAGGGTCCTACCCACTATGGGTGGTCTTAGAGGTATTTTAAAGAGAGGATTCAGAAAAGTAAAAAATATATACTAGGCCTTGATCATTCTTCAAGTTGGCTGTCTAAGGGTTTGGAATAACAACAACAACAAAAAGGTCTTTTATGAATTATAGTAGTACAAGTTTTTGTTTTCAGTTTTGTTTTTACACAGTCTGTTATGTCGAGATATCCAAAACCGTGAGGATAAATCTAGGTTTAGTGAAGTTTAGAACAGAATTAATCGGACGTGATACTGTGCTAAATGAGAGGCCAAAATGATAAAGAGAAATGACTCCCATTTCCCAATTGTTCAAATCAATCTGAAGGATTTTATAGAGGAAACCAAGCATTTTGGAGAGTGGGCTGTCTATCTGGAGGGTTTGCATGAGCAGTAGGTAAGGCAAGTGTTAGGCAGTTGGAAAGCTGAGGATACCCCAGACTGCTGGGCTGGGTGAGGGTACTAGTTTCCACATTTACTGCTGGAGGAAGAAAGGAGGGAGTTTGGATAAACTGGAGACACCTGATGTTCTGCTTTACAAGTGGAAGAAATAATGGAGAAAAACAGGTGAGGGTGGGAAGACATCTGTAGCCAAGTTTTAGTCCTTCTATCTCTTCCCATGTTAGACAAGAATATGTAAGTGTTCAGGCACTAGGCTGATGTGTACCGCAAATACAGCCCCAGACAACGTTCCTGTTAACAGAACTCTGATTCACAGTTTTCCAACCGGCCCTGGATGACAAATCTGCCTTCCCAGCCTCCCTTGCAGCTAGAGAGATCACTATGACAGATTTCTAACCAATAAGGCATAGGGAATTTCTGGGAAATTTTTGCTTTTGTGGTCAAAGGAACAGATTTGTCTGGTATTGTCCTTTTCCTCCCCTTTCTTTGGACTTTGATTAGATCATTAACACTGAAGCTACAGCTACAGCTGTAGCAGCCTTCTTTTGACCCAGAGGAGACGGCCAAGAAAATCACAGAGCCTTGACAGTAACGGGTGCTGGCAGGCCTGGCTCCTCCAGACTTGTTATGAGAAAACCAGCTCCTGTTTGGTTTTTATTTACTTGCAGCTGAACGCATTGATTGGTAAATGATAAAAGGTTTATGCATAACATTAGTGAGAGGTAGAATTGTAAAAGGAAGTTAGTGCCTTGCTTGGGATCCTTGATTTTGGGGTTAAAATATTTGGACTCGAATCTGTAGCCATTTAGCTGTTCGTGGACTTTTGAAGGTAATGATTAAACATGTGATACTTGAAAGTACAAGTGTCTTAATTCAGTGATCGATATGGGAAGCAGGGTTGGGAGAATGTTGTGAGAATAAGCTCAAAAGTAATGAACAGGGCTTCCCTGGTGGCGCAGTGGTTGAGAGTCCGCCTGCTGATGCAGGGGACGCGGGTTCATGCCCCGGTCCGGGAGGATCCCACATGCCGTGGAGCAGCAGGGCCCGTCAGCCATGGCTGCTGAGCCTGCGTGTCTGGAGCCTGTGCTCCGCAACAGGAGAGGCCACAACAATGAGAGGCCCGTGTACAGCAAAAAAAAAAAGTAATGAATATGCAAAGAAAATAGAGGAAAAATACACAGTGAATGTGCTAGCAGAGGTCATCTCTGGGAAGTGGATATGTAGTTGCCAGGTAAAAGATGGAGATTTTTACTTTTCATTTTTCTTTACTTCTTTCAGTATAATGTTTTGAATAAATTAAGGATTAAGAAGTCTGGGCTTCCCTGGTGGCGCAGTGGTTGAGAGTCCGCCTGCCGATGTAGGGGACACGGGTTCGTGCCCCGGTCCGGGAAGATCCCACATGCCGCGGAGCGGCTGGGCCCGTGAGCCATGGCCGCTGAGCCTGCGCATCCGGAGCCTGTGCTCCACAACGGGAGAGGCCACAACAGTGGGAGGCCCGTGTACCGCAAAAAAAAAAAAGAAAAAGAAAAAGTCAAGAAGTAGAAAGTAATATGAATATCAGAAATAGGGACCCAATTTTGAAGGAAATATTATGTGTTCCATTTTAGACATATTCAGTTTGAGATTACATATTCAGTTCATATGATTGCAAGAGAGTAAGTGGCTTTTGGTAAGTATTCACAAATCTGTGAGATTTGAATCTGTGTCACTGGTTCTCAGCCTTTCTTGTGCATTGGCATCTCCTGGAGAGCTTGAAACCAAAACTGATGTGGAGCCCCACTCCTGAGTTTCTTTTGCACTGAGCTTAGGTAGGGCGTGGGCATTGATATTTTTCTTAAAAAAAAAAAAAAAACCTCCCAGGTAAATCGACTCAGCAGCCAATGTTGGGAACCATTGCTGTTCAAGTTGATGAAATCTTCAGGGGAGATGGTGTGGTGTGGTTCTCAGCCCTGACTGCACAGTTGGAGTCCACTTGGGTAAACTTAAACAAACAAGCACCCCCCTGCTCCATCCTTCTGGGATTCTGGAACGGGGTCCAGTTTAATGATTTTTAAAAACCTCCATGGTTGAATCCAGTGTTTGGCCAGGGTTGAGAACACAGATGCCAAGGGGGGCAGTGTAGAGGCTCAAGGAAAAAGCTCAGAATTACCCAGATTCTCTTATTTTTCCACCATTTAAACTCTCCTCCTTCCTCCAACTTTGCTCTTCCATACTTAGTAAAAACAGCGAGAAATTAAAGCATGGTAGCCTGGCTCTAGTATTATCCCTCAAATTAGCTGGGATGGAGAAAGAAACTGGGTTTACCCTAACTGCCAGCAGTGTCTACGGTACCGGTCCCAGGGAAAGAAAGAAGATGGCGTACAGTCTTGGTTACACAGAGCCAGGGCTCATGGAGAATTGGAATGTCGGTCAGTGTACAATGGAGTAACTGGTTCTCTCAGCCCCTCCCTTTCCTGCATCCCCACCATACTGGCTCTGCTGTTTCCTGTACATGCCAAGTGTGTTCCCACCTCAGGGCCTTTGCACTTGCTCCCTCTGCCTGAAAGACTTTGCGCCTAGATATCTAAATGACCTACCCTCTTCATTCAAGTTTCTGCTCAAATGTCACCTCATCAGGGAGGCCTTCCCTAACGCTTCTATCTAAAATAATCCTTCTCTTTCCCACTCTGTCCTTTCAAGCTGCTTTCATTTTCTTCTTCATAGCACTAATCACCTCCTGACATCTAGTTATCCATTTATTTCTTTATACTGTTTTTCCCCCTCGCTAAGAGAAGAGGACTCCCCTGAGTTTCTTTGTGCCTATAGCAATACAGGTACATAGTAGCTCAAAAACTGTTAGGTTAAAAAAAAAAAAAATTGTTAGGTTAATATGTTACTGAATTGATCAACCAGACCTTGCCGGGGTCCTAGCCTGGGCCAAGACCCCAGTTTTTCCCCCGGGGAGGTTCTTTTTCCAATCAGATTGTGCAGCCAATAACAAAACCAGCGCTGAGATTGGAACAGCACAAGCTTCATTCAGTGGTTAAAGAATGGAGAAGTGGGAACCTAGTTCATTAATCAACTTCTCAACCCAAGTTGGGCGGGTTGTATAGGAGGGTCAAGCTAAAAGGGAGGGAATTGGAAAGAGTGGGAGGAATATTCATGAGTTATATGAGAACAGGGGTGTGATTTGAACCCAGAACTGATGCAGCTCTCCTTTTCAGTCCTTGTCCGCGCTTTTCGTGCTTTTCCGGTTGTTATGGCAATCGTCAACTGTCCTGGTGCTGGTGAGGGTGGCATTTAGCTAACTTATTACAATGAGCGTATAATGGGGCCCAGGGTCTAGTGGAAGTCACATCTTCCTCCATCTTGGGCCTACTTGGTTCTAAGCAGTTCTTGTTTTTTTCTTTCAGCTTCGTCCTGAAACTTAGATGAGTTTCTGTTGGTTTCTATTCGAGGGAGGGGAAGGGGTATGATTCTGGGGCGACAACCTTCGTAACAGAATGAATGAATAACACTTGTTCACAGAGGCTGCCACCTGTCTTTGGCCGGCAGCAAGTGTGCCTGAGAAGGAAGGCTGAGCCCTTGCATCTTGGTATTTGCTGTGCTTGTTTAGTGCACTGCCTGAGCCACTGTGCTGGTGCAGTGTTCACTGAGTGAATAAAAAGGCAAAATACTAAGAATAATAAAGCAGGTGAGGAAGGAAGAGTGAGGGAAGGAAAAAATAAAAAGAATCACCCTACAGTTTGATATGAGGCAAAGCCATAGTCTTGTTTTTAAAATATTCTATGCAGATTGTTGTTGGAATAAAGTTGTATATATTCCATTGCCTATTGGTTTCATGGCAGGTAGGGTTACTGGAAAGCCTAGAAATCCTGAAAGGTAGATGGACCCTGTGTGGTTTGCTTCTTGTTGATTAGCTAATGATAGAATTGTTTGTTTTTTTCACATCTTTATTGGAGTATAAATGCTTTACAATCTTGTGTTAGTTTCTGCTGTACAACAAAGTGAATCAGCTATGTGTATACATATATCCCCATATCCCCTCCCTTTTTGGTCTCCCTTCCACCCTCCCTATCCCACCCCTCTAGGTTGTCACAAAGCATCTAGTTGATCTCCTTGTGCTATGCAGCTGCTTCCCACTAGCCATCCATTTTACGTTTGGTAGTGTATATATGTCAATGCTACTCTTTCACTTCATCCCAGCTTCCCCTTCCCCACCCCCATGCCCTCAAGTCCATTCTCTATATTTGAGTCTTTATTCCTGCCCTGCCACTAGGTTCATCAGTACCGCTTTTTAAAATTCCATATATATGCATTAGCATACGGTATTTGTTTTTCTCTTTCTGACTTGCTTCACTCTCTGACAGATTCTAGGTCCATCCACCTCACTACAAATAACTCAGTTTCGTTTCTTTTTATGGCTGAGTAATATTCCATTGTATATATGTGCCACATCTTTATCCATTCATCTGCTGATGGACACTTAGGTTGCTTCCATGTCCTGGCTATTGTAAATAGAACTGCAATGAACATTTTGGTACATGACTTTTTTGAATTATGGTTTTCTCAGGGTATGTGCCCAATAGTGGGATTGCTGGGTCATATGGTAGTTCTATTTGTAGTTTTTTAAGGAACCTACGTACTGTTCTCCATAGTGGCTGTATCAATTTACATTCCCACCAACAGTGCAAGAGGGTTCCCTTCTCTCCACACCCTCTCCAGCATTTATTGTTTCTAGGTTTCCTGATGATGGTCATTCTGACTGGTGTGAGGTGATAGATACCTCATTGTAGTTTTGACTTGCATTTTTGTGGTTTTGATTTGCATCATTGTGGCTTTGATTTGCATTTCTCTAATGGTTAGTGATGTTGAGCATCATTTCATGTATTTGTTGGCCATCTGTATGTCTTCTTTGGTAATGATAGAATTGTTTAGCTAATGTTAGAAATAGCAGGTGGAGGAATTCCCTGGTGGTCCAGTGGTTAGGACTCTACACTTTCATTCCCGGGGCCCGGGTTTGAACCCTGGTTGGGGAACCAAGATCCCGCAAGCTGTGGGGCATGGCCAAAAAAAAGGAAGAAATAGCAGATGGGAGGTTGAGATTTTTTTTTATCTTTTTTTTTTTTTTTTTTTTTGGCGGTACGCGGGCCTCTCACTGTTTTGGCCTCTCCTGTTGCGGAGCACAGGCTCCGGACGCGCAGGCTCAGCTTCCATGGCTCACGCACCCAGCTGCTCTGCGGCTTGTGGGATCTTCCCGGACCCGGGCACGAACCTGTGTTCCCTGCATCGGCAGGCGGACTCTCAACCACTGTGCCACCAGGGAAGCCCTATCTTACTTTTTTTTTTCCTCCCTCCCTATCTTACTTTTGAAGAACCATGCAAATTACTGGTTTTGTCACTGAAAAAGAAAAAAAAAAAGCTAAGGTCTGTTACCTTTGCAGTATTTCAGATGTATCCAGAATTCAGGGATAAAAAACTCACCCCTTCTCACTCTCTCTGCTACATTTTCACCTACTTTCATCTTTCTGCTTTTGTTTTGTATCTTACTGCTCTCCCGTTATTAAGAAACTTTTATTAATAGTGTTAATAGGTAAAATTTTGCATTAAGTTTGTCTTACTATATTGATATAGTTCTAGATTTTTCTTAGCCCAGGATCCCCCCAGCCACTTTTTCAAAAAAACTAACTAAAGCAAAAGCACAGGTACTTCCTTGTGGAAGAATACTGTGAAACCATTCATGTAATAAAAAGTTTATGTTAGAATTTCACTCACTTTAAATCCCGGCCATCTTCTGTGAATGAGTCTGTCATTCATTACGGAGTGCATCTGAAATCAACCAAAGTTATTTTCAGCATTTAAGAAAACTTTACTGCTGTGTGTGCCGGGCACTGTGCTAGGGCTGGAGATTTAACTGCAAATACTCTAGCCAGATTTCTTTTTTTTTTTTTTTTTGCGGTACGCGGGCCTCTCACTGTTGTGGCCTCTCCCATTGCAGAGCACAGGCTCCGGATGCGTAGGCTCAGTGGCCATGGCTCACGGGCCCAGCCGCTCCGCGGCATGTGGGATCTTCCCAGACCGGGGCACGAACCCATGTCCCCTGCATTGGCAGGCGGACTCTCAACCACTGCGCCACCAGGGAAGCCCCAGATTTCTTATCTAAACAGTCAAGAAGGATTGGCAAGCTTTTTGAATGGGCCAGATAATAAATATTTTTTGCTTGAGGGTCATTAGGTTTCTGTCACAGCTAATGGACCATGCCATCAGGTGAAATTTTCCCAACATTGTACCTAGTCTAGAGGGTAAGGGGAGAGAAATGGAATTCAAAGATCAAAACAATTTAGCTGGAATAAATTTATTTTCTTGCACTTTAGTAAAGGGTTTTAGGTTAACTTACTTACTTGGATTAAGTACTGATAGAAGAAATTTTTTCCCCAAAGTTTTGCATTTTACTGGCATATTCCAAAGTAGCGTTACTAGACTGGCCTGAAAATTACAGTTAATATGTTGTCCTTAATGCCTTATACTTTGTAATGTGAGCTTTCTGGTTGTTTTGAAATAAATACCATTTTTATGTTATTTGGCAGCCTGAATGGGAGGGGAGTTTGGGGGAGAACGGATACATGCATATGTATGGCTGAGTCCCTCTACTGTGCACCTGAAACTATCACAACATTGTTAATCGGCTATACTCCAAGATAACATAAAAAGTTAAACAAACAAAAAGTAAATAACATTTGTAGCCTAAATGTTTTTCTAAAAATAACTATCATTCATAATATATCAAATGACTAAAGCAGCTATAAAGCAGTGAATTAATCCGAAGTAATTAGATTATTTGAAAAATAATGATCAGAGCTGGTGATACGAAGTGAGATTCTGTATTTGATTTTGGGGGCCAATGACTACTTTTGTGTATAGAAAGAAATGGAGTCTGATCTTCCTTAGAACCTATTAACAGCTTGAACTTGTCCTTGGTTAGTGTTGTTTTTAAGTGTCCTAAAAGCTCCTTCCCCTGTGGTTTTTGTCAGTATTCTACCGCTATTGTATAGTTAGTGGTGCTATTGTCTATGATCCGGATGCTTACGTGTTGGCCATTTGTAATAAGCAAGCCGGCTGTGGAGAGCTGGTGAAATGGGGCTGTGTGAAGTTGTTTCCTATTACTCTTATTTATCTTTCTTTGAATAAGGGGTCCTTTGTTCACTGTTTCCTCAATACAGAATAGAGGATTTATATCTTAGTGTTCAATCTCTACTTCTGTTTTCAACGAGGAAAACATTTGCTTCACTCTGCTTGCTGCCTGTCCCCTACGACGCACCCAGAGGGTTTTGGAAGCCTTCTGCCAAGAATTCTTTGGGGGAGCTGGAGTATAACCATCCCAAGAGCGGCAGTTCTTAATGACATTCTTTTTAGTTTAACAAGTCATTGTGAGTGTTGCTGTTTTCATTCTAAGACCCCTCTTTCTTCTTTCTCGAAGGATCCACATGGGTTCTATGGTGGGAGTGAAGAAGAGATATGTTCTTTTAGCGTCATTTAACTCCATCTACTCTTTGGTCCCTGTTTCTAAATGCCACTGAATTTTGGTTCTGATATTTGTTCGGCAGTATACCTTGCAGAGATTTCTCTTTTTTTTTTTTTTGCTGTACCCTGCGGCCTCTGGATCTTAGCTCCCTGACCTAACCACTGGACCGCCAGGGAATTCCCTACATTGAAGAGATTTTAAACAACAGTCCAAATTCTGAATGCAGGCATGATTTGCTTCTCTCACACAGTGTTAAGTTTCTGCGTTAGTTGCCAACATTTAAAAGTCAAATGACGGCCAGTGACTTAAATTGTATCTGTCTTTTTACCCTCTGTCTCATCTAGCCATGGATGTTCAGTTACTTTTCTTTAATGGTGCTGATTTTCTTCCCCAGGCTAAAGATCTAATAATCACACCAGCCACCGTTTTAAAGGAAAAACCAGACCCCAATACTCTGGTTTTTGGAACGGTTTTTACGGATCACATGTTAACAGTGGAGTGGTCCTCGGAGTTTGGATGGGAGAAACCACACATCAAGCCTCTTCAAAACCTGTCATTGCATCCAGGTTCGTCGGCTTTCCACTATGCAGTGGAAGTAAGTACTTGGGAATTAATGATGGCGACATGCTTGGTCTTCACTGGGGTTACTAAGTAGCTCCCCCGCTCAAATAGCTTTAGGGCAGCAGGGCTTTACCATATTAACTAGAGGCAATCATAAATGGCCTGTAAACAGTTGTATTGAGGGTAAGTCTTAAGAACTAAATTTTCAGATAATCTTGAATTTTTTTAAATCTCAATTAAAAATCATGTAGCTGGTAAGCACGCTGTAGGGTATACAGAAATAAAAATATAAATGTGCACATGAACTTGTGACATCGGCTTATAATATCATTTAAAAACTTACTTAGAGCAAATGGGAATGACAGTTGGCAAAAAAATTAGCAACCAAAAAGCCTGTACTGTTAATATTTCACTAAATCACCTCTCTTAGATCTTCTAATGATTGAGGAGAGGTCATTGAGTACAATATTATATTTAATTTTAATGCTAACTGCATGATTTTATGACAGCAATAGCTTGTAGTTAGGCATGTTAAGGGACATGTAATTAAATGTCATCCTTCAGGCACGAGTGGGATAATTATAAGCATAAAATATTAAATAGTTAGAGGGTGCTTCTCTGGTCCTTCTCAGGATACACACTTAGCCAAATACACTCCCCATTCCCTTGACCCCAGTATATTTTACTCTTTTTTATTGTGTTAAATTAAAACACATTAAGAATATTGGGGTATAGAAATGAAGCAATGGCCTACTTACTAGGAGACTAAAAGGTGGTAATAGTAAATATTCAGAATGATAATGATAAAATAACTACATTTGTTTATTGAAATCCTGCAATATGCCCTGTACCTAGGTATCTTATACGGGTCATTTCATTTAATTGTTTTAAGTGAAAAAGCATATGGTTAATTATTCAGGTTCTGGAGTCAAACTTCCTGGGCTCAAAGCCTGTCTGTGGTCATATTATTTTAATCCAAAAGTGAACATACGAATAATCTCCTTGGATTTCTTTCTCCTCCACTCATCAGCCCTACTGATTTTAGAATCCTATTGATTTTATTTTTAGAGCTACAATTACATGTGGTTTTGTTGATTTCACAAGTATTTTTTGATAAATATGTGAAGATTTCGAAAAGTGAAGGAGAGACATGTGAAGTGTGAGTAGGGAACCCGGATGAAAGAAAATGCAATTTTATTACAGTTACTTCATTTTTCAGGTTGATATTAATCTTTAGTGAGATAAAATGTAATTTGAAAAACTGGAAAACATGTACTATTTAATGAATACTTATGAATGAGTGCCCACGTAGCTACCACCCGAGCAAGGAAATAGACCTGGACCCTTTGAGCATCCCAGAAGCCTTCTCGTGTCCCTTCCGCATCATAAACCCTGTATCTTCTGGCGCTCGTTATTCTTACTTTTGTGGTAACTTTGCTTTGCTTTTCTTTTTGGATTGTATGTATCTCTAACACTTCTTTTTGCTTCTTTCTGAACTTTGCATAAGTGGAATTATAGTGTGCATGCATGTGTGTTTGTGTGTGTGTGTGCGTGCGTGCGCCCGTGACCCTGTTTGAGCTCAGTGTTATGTGAGCTCTAAGCATCCAGGACCAACCCTAATATCTGTGGGTCCTGGGACAAATGTACAAGCAGAGCCACCCCAAAGTCCACCCTCTATCTTTTTCTGTCCTGGCTCCATCCTGTACCACCGGGGGCCTCGCACACACACGTAGATGCCCACACCACTTGCAAATGGATGACCCTTGGCCATCTTTGGACTTAGATGTGGACATCCTAGTAGTCCTGTCTGTTCTTAAGAGGATGAAACCAAGGATGCCCATTGAGGCCCTGAAAATAGGATCAGGGCCATTTGGGTAGGGAATTCTGGGGAACTGAGTACTTGGAGTCTGTCTAGAAAAAGGATTCAGCCAACTACTTGCTCCAAGGGGGTCACAGCTGGAGAAAGACAGGGGTGACAGGCCCTCTAAAGTGTGAGGCTCCGGGCAGAGGCCCAGGTTATCTGGGTCAAAGAGTGGTAGGTACCACATCATATGCTCCTTGAAGCAATAGGATTCCGTTATGTGAATATATTCAGTCTGTTGTTGACGTGCGCTTGTGTGGTTTCCTTTTCTGTGAACATTCTTGTACATAGTATGCTGGTGTGCTTGTATACATGTTTCTTTAAATCAGCAGTTCTCAAAGTGCGGTCCACAGACCCCTGGGCTCCCCTTTCAAGAGATCCCGTGTCCCATGCATCAGCAGGCAGACTCGCAACCACTGTGCCACCGGGGAAGCCCTATGATGACTTTTTGATGTGTTCATTTGCTTATTCTGAACCACAGTCCCCAGAATAACATTTTTCATCTCCTGCTGGGGATGGACTACAAGGACATTCTCTTGTGAGCACTGGAGGACATAGGAAGGCAGTGGCGGTTTTGTTGCGTACACACGCCTTCTTCTAGTTATTCAGTCACACACTAATTTAGGTGCTGTTTGAAGGAATTTTGCAGATGGGGTTAAAGTCCCTAATTAGTTGATTTGAAGTTGATCAAAAGGGAGATTATTCTGGGTGAGCCTGACCTCAGGACTTCCACGCAGCAGCTAGGCCTACACATGCACTCAATCTCTTCCGCTGCCCCTCCTTCCTGACTCACTTGCAGATGGACTGCAGCCCACACCTCCTGGGTCCAGCCTGCTTGCGATCTTCTCCTTCTCACAGCCTGTCCTACAGATTTTGGACTTTGCTTAGCCAGCCTCCACAAATGCGTTGGGCATTTTATTCTAATAAATCTGTAAATGTCATACGTATTTCTTTTCTTTTTTAAAATAAATTTATTTATTTTTGGCTGCGTTGGGTCATCGTTGCTGTGTGTGGGCTTTCTCTAGTTGCGGCGAGCGGGGGCTGCCCTTTGTTGCAGTGCACGGGCTTCTCATTGCGGAGCATGGGCTCTGGACACACGGGCTCAGTAGTTGTGGCTCGCGGGCTCCAGAGCGCAGGCTCAGTAGTTGTGGTGCACAGGCTTAGTTGCTCCGTGGCACGTGGGATCTTCCCAGACCAGGGATCGAACCCATGTCCCCTGCGATGGCAGGCGGATTCTTAACCACTGCACCACCAGGGAAGTCCCTGTTTTACGTATTTCTACCCGTTCTCTTTCTTCTCAGTTGAACTCTGACTGCCGCACCGTTGAATTTTAAGGAATTAACAGAGTATGAAAACCTCATTGATGGGGTTTGATTCCACAGTGTAACTAACCTTTAAGGGACTGCCACTTGCCAAGTTTTGGAGGAGTATCAGAGAAGAAAATCCACAATTATCTGAAAAGGTTATCAAAAATACTACCTTTCTCGACCACATATCTATATGAGACTGGGTTTTCTTTGTGTACTTCAACCAAAACAACATTGCAAGAGATTGAATGCAAAAGCAGATATGAGAATCCAGTTGTCTTTTGTTAAGCCAAAAATTAAAGATTTGCAATAATTTTAAAACAATGCCACACTTAACATTCATTCTCTTGGGAAATATTTTAACATGTCATAGTTTATTGTTAATAAATAAATAAATTTAAAATTTCTCACTACTGATAATGGTAAATATTGATAGAATTACCTTATAAATAAAAGCTCTTTGGGACCTTTATAATTTTTAAGAGTGTAAAGACATCCTGACACCAAAAAATTTGAGAAATGCTGCTTAAGGGTCTAGGAATATGCTGCTGGTACTGGATATTAACTTCATTTTTACACAAAAAGGGTAACTATTTTCCATAGTGATTTTACCAGTTTTTACACCCACCAGCCATGAATTAGCAACCACATTCAACCATGACTCATCAACCTTGCCAACTCTGAGTATAACCTGATTTTAAATTTTTAGCCAGTTTAATGCAATGGCATATTATTGTGATGTTTATTTCAATGGATATCTCTTTATTTGAAGTCCCTGCTTGTTTCCATCTTTTGCTCACTATTGTGTTCCCTTTCTTTTTGATCTGTAGAAGTACTTTATATATTTTAGATATGGGTCCCTTTATCAGTTATGTGTTTTAAGTATCTTTTTTGACACTTTTTATTCTCTCCAGAATTTGTTGATGACAAGAAATACATTTAAATTTTAAAAAGTTGAATTTATCAATCTTTGCTTTATGTTTGGTCCTTTTGTGTCTTGCTTAAAGACTCTTTTTCTATTCCTAGATTATGAAGACATCTTCCTATATTATTGATTTTTGTCCTTCACAGTTAGGGCTTTAATTTCAGAAGTTGATTTTTGTATGAAGTAGGGTCCAATTTTTTTTTTTCCCCTACAGATACCCAATTGTCCCAGCACCATTAAAAAGACTGTTCTTTTCCTCCTGATACATTATGTCACATCTTAACATATACGCATGGGTCTGCTTCTCGATCTCCACTTGCATTCCATTGTCTTGTCTATCTGGGTCTCTATTCTGTTTCATCATTTTGCTTGTCTATCTGGACAAATGCCGCACTGTCTTTATCTCCAAATCATTATAATGAGTCTGGATGTCTGCTAGGACAAATCCTTCTGTTTCTTCAAGAGGGCCTTGGATATTTCTTGGTCATTTTCTTTTCCATATTACTTTTAGATTCAGTTTATCATGTCAGTCAACTTTTGTCATTCAGTTTGTTACAAGAAAAATGAATGCCCTGACATGATTTTCATTTGGATTGCATTAAATATATAAATCAATTTGGAGAGAGTCTTTATAATATTGAATCTTTCAATCTATGAGTGGCGGATTGCTTTCTACATTTAGTTACGTCTTTAATGACTTGGTAAAATTTTATAGTTTCCTTATGGGTCTTTCACTTACCTTAGATTTTCCCCACTTAAGGATTCCTTTTAATTCTACCGTAAATAGTGTTTGTATTTTCTAACTGCTGCTGTTACATGGGAATATAATCTTGTATCTGGTTACCTTGCCTAAACAGATAATTTCAAAAGATTATATCAGTTTTTGTGTATTTTCTACGTTTAATCTTATCTGTGTTGCATGATCTATGACAGTTTTATTTTTTTTCTTCTCCTAACTTTATGCTTTTTATTTTATTATTATTATATTGGTAGTACAATATTGAATTACAGTAGTCGCAGCAGGCAGTGTGTGATGTTCTCGATCTGAAAGGAAAGCTTTAAATTTTACCATTTTAATAGATAAACAATAAGAACATACTATATAACACAGGGAACTATATTCAATATCTTGTAATAATCTATAATGGAAAAACATCTGAGAAAGAATATATAATGTGTGTGTGTGTGTATATATATATATATATATATATATATATATATATATATAAAAAACTGAATCACTTTGCTGTACACCTGAAACTAACACAACATTGTACATCAACTATAGTTCAATTAAAAAAAATTTACCACTTTAAGTATAGCGTTTGCTACAAGTTTATTTCTCACATAAGGAAGATTCCTTTTTTCTTAGTTATCCAGGAAATTTTTTAAAAAATCATAAACTTATGTTCAGTTTTATCAGATGCATTTATTACAATGAGATTGATCATATAGTTTTTTCCACATAAACTCTTAATATAATGAATCTCATTACTGTATTTTCTAATGTTAAACCCAACTTCTATTACTGGGATAAATCCAGCTGAGTTAGGCTGTGTTATCCTTTGTGTATTTTGCATCTGTATTTTTCAAGTGAGATTATCATACAGTCTTTGCATAAATTTGAACCTATATCAAATGTGTATAATTTTTAAACCGGGAAGTAAATTGAACTCTACGAAGTTACCTTCTTTATCTCCAGTAAAGCTTCTTGCCTGAAAGTCTTTTGTTTTATATTTAGCAATATAGCCTCACCAGCTTTATTTTAAAAAGTATTTGTATGATATATTGCTCTCTGTGCTTTTTTGGGTTTCAGATGTTATCAGCTGAGTTAATCTGACAACCATATCTTTTAACTAAGGCTTTAGTCCTACTACATTTAAAAAATTACCCATATATTTGCACTTCAACAAAACATCTCATTTTTTGCTTTTTAATTGTGCTCCAGGATTTATATTTCTTTTCTCACGTAAGCTTTAAGGCTGTAAGCATCTAAAGGCCCTCCTTTTCATTCTCATTCAGTTCAACATATTTTCTAATTTCCATCATTTTTCTTCTTTGACTCACACTTAATATTAAGTAATGGGTTTCTTCTTCTCCAAAATGTGGATATCTTGGGGTTATAGTTTTGGTTTTGATACCTAGCTTATCTTAAGGTCAGAAAACATGTGAAAAGAACATGCCTTCTACAGGTGGTGTGCGCAGGGCTCTGTGTGTCCATTAGGTTAGTTTGTTGTTCTTGTTCAAATTGTCCATATCTTTACCATGTTTTAGCCTATTTGTTCTATCAATTACTTAGAGAACCTGTGGTAAAAATTTCCCTTTTTTTTTTAATTTTAATTTTATTGCAGTGTAGTTGATTTACAGTGTTATGTTAGTTTCAGATGTACAACAAAGTGATTCAGTTACACATATACATACATTCATCCTCTTTTAGATTCTTTTCTTATGTAGGTTATCACAGAAAAAAATTCCCTTTAAAATGATTGATTTTCCTCTTTTCTCTGTATTTGTCAGTATGCACTAAATTCAAAGCCTTTTCACGTCCCTGCCCATGTTTGTCTGTGGCAGCTCCCTGAGAAGGTGGCATGGCCCTAACATAGTGTAGTCTTGACCTGCTTGGTTTCTGTGATTTGGGAGACTGAACCAGCTCTGGTCACATCTAGATTACCCGCTCTCCAGAGTTCATAGGAGCCAGATAAAATGAAAAGATACATGGGTGTTTGGGGGTGGATTGGGGGCCGGGTACTGCGGGGCCTTTGATTCCATTTCTATTTTCTAGGCAGTCAGTCAGTCCATGTTGTGTGGAGATGTTTTCTGCCAGCCTCCACTGATGTGTGTTAACATCTGGCTCCTGTTAAGCAAAGGATAGCTCTGAATTCCCACCAGATCTTGGTAATAAAGGGACTTCTTATGATCCCAGTGACTGTAACCAGTCTGTCCGGCTTTTCTAGATTTAGGGTCTGTGTCAGTAGCTTTACATGGTAAAGGAGATGAGGGCCCATAGAAAAGTCAGTCTTTTGAACACAGGGATTGTTTTCATTTAGTTACCTTGTAACATTTATTTCTCTTTTATCTTCAGTTATTTGAAGGATTGAAGGCATTTCGGGGAGTAGATAATAAAATTCGTCTGTTTCGGCCGAGCCTCAACATGGATAGAATGTACCGGTCTGCTATGAGGGCCACTTTGCCGGTATGTATATTTAGGAGTTTCTCTTGTGTTTCTCTTGCTGTAATGGGCCACTGAATTCCACCAGACAAACCATTTCTGAATACTTACATCAGTATTTGGTATAAACCATGTGAGTACTGACTTTCTTTCTGATCTGTTTTCTAATCAGTGAGTTAAAAATACAAGGAAATAACCATTTGGCAACTCCTCAATCTGTTTCTTTATGAGTGTCTGTGGGAGATAATGGGATAAGGAAGAAAAATATGCCTCAAACTGAAATAAGAAAATTTAAAGACCGTATGAAATTATGATATGAAAATACAGTGTACTGCACAGATATATGTGGGATGTTTTGCCTAACTGCTTAAGACACTAGCAAGTATGCAGTGATTTAAGTAGTTGTTTAGATATTTTAGCCCAAGTTTTATTTAAAGAAAAAAAGAAAGGATATATAAAATGGTTTCTCATGGCCACTGGGTCCTGGCTGTAACATTGTTTTTTATGGAGCAGAATTCATTCTAAGGTGGGTTGGATTTAGACCCTAAGGTTCATGTCTAGGTAGGAGGTGACTTAGATTACTTTCATTCCCTGAGATTTGACCAGGCTGTCTTTCTGAACTGAAAGAAGTCTTTTCCCCCTTGACATACTTTGTCCCTAACCTTCAGTTGTGCATTGAAGAAGCCCAAGTGATGGCTCCTTTTTAGCCAGGCTCTTCCTCCTTCCTTTTTTTTTTTTTTTTTTTTTTTTGCCGTACGTGGGCCTCTCACTGTTGTGGCCTCTCCCGTTGCGGAGCGCAGGCTCAGCGGCCATGGCTCACGGGCCCAGCCGCTCCGTGGCATGTGGGATCTTCCCGGACCGGGGCACGAACCCGTGTCCCCTGCATCGGCAGGCGGACTCTCAACCACCGCGCCACCAGGGAAGCCCTTCCTTCTTCCCTTTATAACACACGCTTCACCGACCTTCTTCAGAGGCAGAAGGGAAATTCAGGAAATTTCTTTGGACTCCGTCCTAGTTCCACTCTTTACCCATTACAGACAAATCATTGGGAAATCCTTTAAAATGAGGACAGAAGGAAAGGGAAGTAACATTTATTGGACAGCAACTGCCACAAACTGTGTTATGTGGTTTTACATTCCTTGCCATTTTAATCGTAACAGTAAGCTGTTGTCAAGAAGGTATGTATTGTACATTTTAGCAGCACCTTTGTACAGAGAAGAAAACTCAAGCCCACAGAGGTTCAATGACTTGCCTCAGATGACACAGACTAATGGGACAGGGCAAGAGCTTCACTAGGGATGTAAGTTTTAAAATCCCTAGTGAAGTTCTTTCCACTAAATCTTACATCTAGACAGCAGTATCAGGGAGGTGGTATGTCCTATATGACTGGCAATCCCGATTTCTATAACATTACCACACTATGATTGCTGTTGTAAGTTAGTATTTAAAGAGCCAAATCCTGTGTGTTTCTGACTCATTTTCTACCTTGGATAACCCATAGCATCTCTGAAAGTATGTTTCTTTGCCCTACCAAGTGAATAGAAACTACTTATTTTACAAACTGTCACCCATCTAGTATATAAAACCCTTTTTCACCTTAGAAGTAAACTACTCTTTGCTTTTGCCCATTTTCCTGTTGGATCATCTGTCTCTTTCTTACTGATTTTCAGGTTATCTTAACATTTTCCTGTTACGATCCTTTGTTGGTTATGTTACAAATAAGTTCACCCAGTGTGTCACTTACGTCGTTTGAAGAATAGAAGTTCTTAAGTTTTAAATAGTCAGATTTTGTCCATTTTTTTCCTTTATGATTTATGCTTTGTGTCTTTTATTTAAGAATTCTACTTTAAGGTGACAGAGATATTTTGTATGTTTTTTTATAAAAGTCTTAATGTTTTCTCACGTTTAAGTGTATAATCCAACTACAGTTGGTATTTGGGTATGGTAAGAAGTAGGGAACCACTTTTTTATCTTCCTCATGTGGATAATCTCTCATTCCATCACAGTTTGGGGAAAAGTCACAGAAAAAAGAATTGTTGTTTGGGTTTATTATTATTACTTTAAAATATTTATTTATTTATTATTATTATTTAATAAATTTATTTATTATTTTTATTTTTGGCTGCATTGGGTCTTCATTGCTGCAAACAGGCTTTCTCTAGTTGCGGCAAGCGGGGGCTGCTCTTCGTTGTGGTGCACGGGCTTCTTGTTGTGGAGCGCGGGCTCAGTAGTTGTGGCTTGCGGGCTCTAGAGCACAGGCTCAGTCATTGTGGCGCACGGACTTAATTGCTCCATGGCATGTGGGATCTTCCCGGACCAGGGCTCGAACCCGTGTCCCCTGCATTGGCAGGTGGATTCTTAACCACTGCGCCACCAGGGAAGCCCCTTATTATTTTATAATTAAAAAAAATTTTTTTTGCCCGCACTGCACGGCCTTGTGGGATCTTAATTCCTCGACCAGCATTGAAAAAGGGCCACTGCACTGAAAACACCCCGTCCTAACCACTGGACCACCAGGGAATTCCCTATTATTACTTTTTTAATAGTCAAAGCTTTCATGAGGATCATTCCTTACTGCTACAATGGAAGAACATTGCATTATTCATTATGTTTTTCATTCCTTCAGGCATTTGACAAGGAAGAGCTTTTAGAGTGTATTCAGCAGCTTGTGAAATTGGATCAGGAATGGGTCCCCTACTCAACATCTGCAAGTCTGTATATTCGTCCTACATTCATTGGAACTGAGGTGCAGACTGACTTCCTGTTTTGGGGTACTTTGGTGGGGGAGTTATCATTGTTTATGCTTGAAACTTCTAGTATGTAGTTTGAAAATAGCCCCCCCAGTAGCATCATTAATGCTCCTTTCCCCTGATTATTAAGACTGTAAACATTTTTTTAAAGGGCCCGATAGTCAGTATTTTAAACTTTGTGAGCCATATGGTTTCTGTCACTTATCAGCTCTACCACTGTGGTACAAACACAGCCACAGACACCAACATAAATAAGTAAAGAAATGAGCGAGGCTGTTTGCCTTCTGCTAATCAAGACTAACCATGATCTCCTCAGCTTAGCGGTGTAAGGCCAGGTAAGTGCTCCTCCGAGGTAAGAGTGGTAATGATTTTGAAATTTGGAGGAGAGCTGCTACTTTTTTATCTTCATTTTCCTCATGTTTTGGGATTACTTGGTAAGGAGAGGGAGTGGAGGGCCCTCTTCCCCCACAGAAAATGTTGGAAATAAAGTTCACGGTGGATATTAGGGGAGGCACTTGGGAGCTAGGGGAACAGGTTTAAACAACATGGCTGTGAGATCTCCCAGTAGCTCACAGTCTATTGGTTGGTGCCCTTGCAAAGGAAGGACATGCCTGGAGTGGCCAAGGCCATCTGTGCGGGTGAATATGTGATATAAAATATAAAGACCCTGTCCCTATCTCCTTCCTCTACTGGGTAGGGTTGGCCTTATGGAGAATGGGTGATATGAGAGATAATTGATGGGGGAAGTTGAATGTGGGGGGGGGGGGTGAGGGGGTGTGTGGCATATGGAGATCTTCAAGGATAGGGGCAAGGAGACGGAGCTTTTGCTATAGTCTAACCATTCTGCTCTCTACGAGGTAATTGTATGGTTACCAGATTTTCCACTAGGTCGTATGAATGCCAGCAGTAAGGCCAGAGGATAAGTACCTAAGTGGTCCTTTGGGATCCTTTTTGATGCCTTTTGAAATACTATTGAGAGCCTACATAATGAATTTCATGAATTGCAGTCTTCCTCATAAGCTTTAAAGAATTGGGACAATTTAAAAAGTCATCTTCTCCTTAAGTTTCTGACATTTTAATATTGCTGAGTTTTTAAATATTATTATTTAACTTCAGACTAAGAAGAAGTAATTTTTTAATTTTGTTGAAACGTTTCTAATCTCAAAGCACTACCTTCTAGGTATCCTGAGGTGCTTTCCCACTCTGAGATCTGATTCTTCTATTCCTAGTTTGTTGAGAGTTTTTGTCATGCATGCAGGTTGGATTTTGTTGAATGCTTTTTCTAAATGTCTTGACATGATTATGTGGTTTTGTCCTTTATTCTAACGTATTATATTAACTCATTTTTAGATGTTAAAACAACCTTGTATTCATTGGCTAAATCATACTTGCTCATGGTGAACAATTCACATTATATCTTGCTGTGTTCACTTCGTGCAAATATTTTGCTACGAATTTTTGTGTCAACGCTCATGAAAGGTGTTGGTCTGTAGTTTTCTAACATACCTAGTTCTGTGATTTAGTCAATTCTTTAGAGTCCTGGAATTCTATAATCTAGAGTTAGACAAGCTTTTAAATCTGATTTTATAGTCTGGCTGGTTGTCCCAATAATCCTGTCTATTGGTAGCCCTCAAATTTTTGCATATGAATCACCCAGGTGTTGTTTAAAATACACATATTTATCCCAATCCCCAGAAATTCTGGTCGAGTAGGTCTGGATGGTGATTCTGATGCCTGCCCAGATTTAAGAACCTCAGTGATAAAAATCCTGCCAAGCAGTCCTCTCCCACTGCACTCTATCAACTTACATGTTGGATCACGCTTTGGACCTAAGAATCAAGAATTTTTAAAAATCTGCTTTCCAAGAATTGAAAGCAATAACTGATACCATCTGATGAGTCAACACTATTTATATTTGGTTGGTATGTTTATATCAACTAGACTCTTCTAATTCATGGTATAGGCAGAAAAAACAATAACGTGTAATTCAGAAATGAGCATGATACAGATAGCATTCAGTGAAGTATATGGGTTTAAACATTTGTGCACCACATGAATGTTTATACAGTCCAGTCTGGTAATTATCACTTGTTGCCTTTTCATGGTGGCTACATTTGATATGTGAGCTACTGGCTGGAGGATTGGAGCCAGTGGGTTCTAGGTCACTAGGATTCTTTCATCGGCAGGCGGACTCTCAACCACTGCGCCACCAGGGAAGCCCTATCAGGCCACTCTTAACAATGGACATCCTCCTGAGGCTGTTCTTGCCCATTTCAACATTATTACAGGGGAAGATTGTTTTTATTCTCTTTGTTTTTACTTTTTTGGAGTGTTGGTGCACATGGTTAACAATGATACCGCGCAGTTCGATGCACTTACCATCGCTGGGCAGAAGGGAGGCCCTCTCTTTTTGTTTTTTAATTCCCTTTTATCTTCCCTACTCTCATCTCCTCTTCCGCCGTTGGAAATCATTCTTATGTATTGAACGAATATTCTTTTGGTTTATATGGGTTTTAAGTATCTCTTATTACCTTGGATGCCTGTAATTTTAATTTATATAAATGATTTTGTCTTACACATCTCATTGTGTCTCTTAACATTTTCCCTCTGTGCTGTGTTTCTCATTTCTATCCAGGTTACTACGTGTAGATCCAGTCCATCACTTCTAACTGCTGCAGAGTTCCCCATGCTAGACGCTAACCACACTTTGTCCTAGTTCCTTTACTGGGATTCCATTTCCCTGTTTCCTTATATGCAATGAGCAGTTTGAAAATATGCAACCTAGGGAATTGCTGAAAGAGTTACTGTTTCCCTGAAAGATGTCGTAGGCCAATGCCAGGAAAGTCCTGCTGCCTTTCAGGGAGGTCCTGGTTCTCTTTGATGAAACACAGTGGTCCAGTCTGTCATCACCCCCATCACCTGGCTTTGTGAAGTTCTCCTAAGTGCCAGGCGCTATGCTTGGTGCCATCCCTGCACTGACTGACAGCAGCCCTGTGAGTAGGTGCCGCTGGCATCACTTTAGAGATGAGGAAACTGAGGCCCACAGAGGTGAAATCAGAACCCCTGTGTTCTTGCCTCTGTGCTGTAGCATGTTTTATGCACTGGTTACTGTGCTGTTCTAGGGATGCTACCTCCCTGCCTTCATGGAACTCAGTGTCTCATGGAGCTTGTGGGAGTGTCAGACCCATGGAATGAATGTGTTGATAGATGTAGGTCAGTGTGGTGAAGAAATGGGGCCTGGTCGAATAAGACTGCTTGTTGTGGTAACTCGGATGGGAGCTAATAAGTGCTTTCCCGTCTTGTTTCTGGTTTTGTTTTTTGTGGTAATTTAGTTTGACAAGGATGTCAATACAATTCATTGGGGGAAAAAGTATAATCTTTTTTTTAAAAATTTTTATTGGCGTATAGTTGATTTACAATGTGGTGTTAGTTTCTGCTGTGCAGTAAAGTGGATCAGTTATATCGATATATATACATATATACCCACTCTTTTTAGATTCTATTCCCATATAGGTCATTACAGAATATTGAGTAGAGTTCCCTGTGCTGTACAGTAGGTTCTTATTAGTTATCTATTTTATATCTAGTAGTGTGTGTATGTCAATCCCAATCTCCCAGTTTATTCCTACACCCCGTCTCGTTTTAATGTAAATCTGCCTTCATGTCCATTTCCTTTCCTCCTCTGAGCTACCAGCTTTCCTGCTCTCAATTATAGTTGACATAATCATTCCAGATTTTATATATTGTATTATATATTTTACAATATGTTATATGTATTCTATAACACATGTATAGTCACACTAAGTCTAAAGTTCATTCACAATGCTTCTGAGTTTAGGAATATCAGTTTTCACATGAAACCTGCCAGTATATTTCTGGGATTTTAAAGGAGGGATTTGGGGGAGGGAAAAATTTGATTAGAAAATTCAGATAGTACCAAAAGTATACAATGGAAAGGAAGTTTCCTTCCTACTCTTACTCTGATCCAGAGTCCACAGTTCACCTCCTTCTGAGCAATTCCTGTTGCTGGTTTTTCTTATATCTGTCTAGAGATATATATAGATAAATATGCACACCTCTTACCTGCTTACATGTGTTTGTATATTAAGTATTATCCTTCTTTTTACAAAAATGGCAGTAACTCTTTGCCCAGTTTTTGCCAATACTCAAGACTGTTTTCAAATGATTTTTCTCATTGGCTGTGTTGGTTCTTCATTGCTGCACGTGGGCTTTCTCTAGTTGCGGCAAGCGGGGGCTACTCTTCATTGCGGTGCGTGGGCTTCTCACTGCGGTGGCTTCTCTTGTTGCAGAGCACAGGCTCTAGGCATGTAGGCTTCCGTAGTTGTGGCGCATGGGCTCAGTAGTCGTGGCACACAGGCTCAGTAGTTGTGGTGCGCGGACTGTAGAGCACAGACTCAGTATTTGTGGCACACAGACTTAGTTGCGCCACGGCATGTGGCATCTTCCTGGACCAGGGCTGGAACCCGTGTCCCCTGCATTGGCAGGCGGATTCTTAACCACTGCGCCACCAGGGAAGTCCAGAGAAGGAATGTCTTAGTCAGCTTGGGCTGCCATGACAGAATACAAAGATTAGGTGTCTTAAACACCAGAATTTATTTCCTCACAGTTCTGGAGGCTGGAAGTCCAATATCCAAGTGCCAACAGGGTGGGTTTCTGGTGAAGCCTCGCTTAGTGGCTTGTATATGTCCACTTTGTCACTGTGCCCC
Source organism: Aethalodelphis obliquidens (assembly GCF_003676395.1). Taxonomy (NCBI): domain Eukaryota; kingdom Metazoa; phylum Chordata; class Mammalia; order Artiodactyla; family Delphinidae; genus Aethalodelphis; species Aethalodelphis obliquidens. The sequence goes on from NW_020837980.1 coordinate 8,233,706, forward strand.
TCAGGGCGTTTCCTCTGTGTTGGGGGAGGAAGAGGGGTGCGGGAGGGAGCAGGGTGCACTTGCTCTGGTGTCTCCAGGCTGACAGGATTAGGGCCCCATCCTTTTGACCTCATTTAACCTCAGTTACCTCCTTAAAAGCCTTATCTCCAAATGCATTCACATTGTGGGGTCAGGGCTTCAATGTATACATTTTAAGTAGAAAATTGAGGAAGAATCTGAAGGGTTCTGTATGGTTTGAACATGGGTTGCCTAGACTATGAGAGCTGTGGTGAAGGCTGAGGGTAGAAGGAAGGTCTGGTTTGAACTCTCTTCACATTAGGAAATCCTGGGAATTTCACTTTTTTTTTTTTTATCAAACTCATATCGAAAAAGAGCTCTGGACTAAGAGTAGAGGGTGTAGAGCTTAATAACTGAAACTTCGGGTGAATCATTTGAGCCTCAGTTTCTTCAACTTAAAAATAGGAATTATAACCCTTAACTTCCTGGATTGTTGGATTTTCTGAGATAATGGCTATGGAATGTCTTGGAAACTGAAAAGTACTGTGTAATTATTGAGGATGCGGTACGCGGGCCTCTCACTGCTGTGGCCTCTCCCATTGCGGAGCACAGGCTCCGGACGCACAGGCTCAGCGGCCATGGCTCACGGGCCCAGCCACTCCGCGGCATGTGGGATCCTCCCGGACCGGGGCACGAACCTGTGTCCCCTGCATCGGCAGGCCGACTCTCAACCGCTGCGCCACCAGGGAAGTCCCTGCCACCTGGCAGGCGGATTCTTAACCACTGCGCCACCAGGGAGGTCCCTTTTGATTAATATTATACTATCATAAACTACTCTTAATTGTAGGAGTAGTGCAGAATTTAAATTGCTTTCCATGAAAGAAGGGAGAATTAAGAAAAAGGAACAAATAATGGTTCCTTGAGGGTAGAAACAGACCTAATCACCAAGTTCCCTTCCTGATAAAGGAAGGGAACTTGGTGATTAGGTCTGTTCCTACCTTAAAGTTACATTCCATAAAGTTTCCCTGTTTCCCTTCCATAAAGTTACATTTTATTTATTCTCACTCATGAAGCAGTGACCATTTTCAGTAAAGTCATAGTTCTTTTCATGAAAAGACATTTGACATAAATAATCATTTAAGGATGAAGGTGACTGAGCTATGATCAACACCAGTACTTGAAGTGCTTGTAGAGCATGAGTTGACCTTGCTTAAATTTAAAATAAAATGTTAGTACACATAAACACATTTTTTTCTCAGCACTGAAGAACTCTAGTCTATTATTTACCTGCTTGCTAAGAGTAAAAGTATTGCTTGAAGGTTTATCAAGATACTCTTTTCTAGAAATAGATTTAATGCATGTTATTCTGTTTTCCATCTGTGCTCTCTCTACTACCACCTAGTGGAATAAATGCAAGTTTACCTGTCAATTAAATCAGGGGAAGTAAATGAATAAGATGAAATTTATCTCTGAAAAATATTTCCATGATCATGAGTTACTGTTACTTTTTAAAAAATATTTACTTATTTATTTGGCTGCGCTGGGTCTTAGTTGTGGTGTGTGGGATCTTTGTTGCGGCACGCGGGATCTTTTAATTGAGGTACGTGGGCTCTTAGTTGCGGCATGTGGGATCTAGTTCCCGGACCAGGGATCGAACCTGGGCCCCCTGCATGGGGAGCGTGAGTCTTAACCACTGGACCACCAGGGAAGTCCCTGTTACTTTTTTTAATAGTGTGTAGGTTGCAAAATATACGTGAGTGAGAAAAGTCCAGGCATTCATGTGGTATCTAATAAAATGCTTGTTAGCTTGTCCATAAATAAGCTATTTTATTTAGAACACCAGAAGCTAGGTAAATTACTGAGATGTGTCCTGCATATTGTATTTCTAAATTATGTTGAGAAGCTTAATTCCTCATTATAATGGTCAATAAAGTTTTTTTTAAATATTAAGCTTCAAAGCATCGCTGATATGAAGTGTACTTACGTAACTGATAGGTAAATAAAAGTGCAGAGATAAGATAGTCAATTTTTATCAAAGTTGGGAAGAAAGGCAGATGTGTGTGTTATTCTGAGGATTTCTTTTCCAAGTAACGAAACCAAAAAAAGCAAATGGAGTTTAAGTCTCCTCATTCTTCCCTCGTAGGGGTGTCCTCTTTAGTCCCCATTAAAGAACAGACACAAATGAGCAAAAAAACCAAAACCTGTGGTCGCTTGCTGACTCATATCTTTTGTTTGTTTTTGTTTTTTTTTTGCGGTATGCGGGGCTCTCACTGTTGTGGCCTCTCCTGTGCTCCAGACGCGCAGGCTCAGTGGCCATGGCTCACGGGCCCAGCCGCTCTGCGGCATGTGGGATCTTCCCGGACCAGGGCACGAACCCGTGTCCCCTGCATCGGCGGGTGGGACTCTCAACCACTGCGCCACCAGGGAAGCCCTGACTCATTTCTTTAACTCAGTTATCCGTCACCTATAATCCGTTTGCTCTGGGGCCAGCCAAGCCCCGCGTGGTCCTCACGTTCACATGGAGTGTGAATGGACTCAGCTTCCCATTTCCTACGCCTTTCCGATGGCATCAGTGTGCACATGTACAATCACATTTTATTCTGCTCACGGATATTTTCCCTACCTGATTCTTGATGATCTGGGCACAAGTAGTGGGTGAGGGGCCTTGAGCTAATAGGTAGTGGAGGAAGAGATTTAATTGAAATTCAGAAAAAAATATATCCCTAGGTCCACTTTCAGTCAGTTTCATCGAATATTGCAACAGCCACAAAATCAGGGGAACGGAGTCTCCTCTCATTATTTCCACGCCATACTACCACCCCATCCAGGCAGACCAGGTTCCTTTTGAAGACTAGACACAAGTATTTTACATCCCAATACTTAATGTAAGAGTCCTGACTTGTTTTCTTACTTGTGTGGTCTTGAATTGCACAGGATAGCCCAGTGGCCTTTTTTGCCTTTATAATACGTAGCCCTCAGAACTTTTCAGTCTCTCAGTTTTCCTCAAAAAACAACTGGCAGTAATTACTTAGAACCGCTTCTGTGCTGGAGGAATTTGTATGATTTCGCATCGTTGGCTTGTGATTTTCCAGTATTGGTGGGAGAGGCCATTTTCTATCTTTGTCATTCCTGACACGAATTCCTGAGTCCTTCATCCTCTTGTCTTTTTTTGGGGCGGGCGGTTACCTTGTCTGGCGTCTTTGCTTCTGGTGCAGCTGCGCTCCTGCTGTCCGCTGTCTCTCACAGTCAGGTGTGCTAATGGCACACTCCCCCGAGCCCACTGCCTGCGGGAGGCACTGGCACGTCCAGAAGCAGAAGAGCAAGTTAGAGAAGCAGATATTAGGTTTCACCCCCAAAGACTGAAATCATGTCTAGGTTCTTCCCTTTTTCAGTTCCCAATCAGTGCAACACTGAAAAGTGTTATAGGGCTAGTTGTTAAAAATATACTCCTCTGAAAAAGCCTACTATTAAAAAAGTTGACAAATTTGCTTTTCCTTTAAAATCTTAACTTAGAAAGCAAAGTAAAATGGAACCAAAGTACCCCATTCTCGGTGTTCTCTTCTTGAAAGAGAAGACCATCAGGCTTGTGTAACTCAGCTTTAGAAGTAACAGGTGTCCGGGGCTTCCCTGGTGGCACAGTGGTTGAGAGTCCGCCTGCCGATGCAGGGGACGCGGGTTCGTGCCCCGGTCTGGGAAGATCCCACATGCCGCGGAGCGGCTGGGCCCGTGAGCCATGGCCGCTGAGCCTGCGCGTCCGGAGCCTGTGCTCCACAACGGGAGAGGCCACAGCAGTGAGAGGCCCGCGTACCGCAAAAAAAAAAAAAGTGCAGTTAGAAGTAACAGCTGTCCGTAGTCCCTTCTGGGAGATGGTTACAGATCTCTTCTAGACTTTGAGACTGGTGTCTGCATTTTAAATTAACAGCTGTGTGTACTTTTGCTTTATTACAGCCTTCTCTGGGAGTCAAGAAGCCTACTAAAGCCCTGCTCTTTGTAATCTTGAGCCCAGTGGGACCTTATTTTTCAAGTGGGAGCTTTAATCCAGTGTCCCTGTGGGCCAATCCGAAGTACGTAAGAGCCTGGAAAGGTGGGACCGGGGACTGCAAGATGGGAGGGTAAGTCAGTCTGTGTTTCTGTCTAAAGGAAAGAGTCCCTCGTGACCATTTAGTTATTGCCATTTCACTTCAATATAAGTACATATATTAGTTTTTACATTGTAATGCTCATTTTTCTTCTGTGTTTAGTTTTCAGTGTTTTGAATGTGCTGGTTGTTTAAAGGATAACCTCTGTGGCCCCCTCGTAAGGGAGAAACATTGACTGTTATACATAGGCAAGAGCTAAAGTAACTAAACCAGGAATAAAAGCAGTGCTTTGAATGAACTACCCCTGGATGCTGGGCCCTGGCCGCAGGCTGAAAGTTGGCATTCAAGAGCATCTGGTGCTGGGGCCCAGGCTCCCAGTTGGCTCCAGGGAGTCCTGTCTGGGGAAGATGCCTGCTTCACTGAAGTGCTGTCTTCATTGCCACAGATTGTAGACATACCTGCTGCCAACTGGCTGAGGGATAGCCGTGCTTTGGCTTGGTCAGGCCAGTCGCATAGGCCATATGTAGCTGGCTGGAAATAAAAGAGCATTTGCAAGTGTTAGACAATTTCAGGGGTGGACTTGGCCGTGAATCGGGAATGCCCTGATGGGTGAACAAGAATTGCTGGATTAACCGGCATGGCTCTTCCTTTGTGTGTATCACACACCCAGGGCAGCAGCAGGCCCGCAAGGTGACTCAGTGACCGTCTTCTGGGCCCTGTTAACAAAATGTAGATTCCTGGAGCCCTGGCAGAATTGAAGGATGTGCTGCTGGGATGCCAGAGAGACATTGACAGCTGGCTTTGACCCCACCATAGACTTTATTTCTTTCTTTTCTACCAAGAAAATAGCATGTTGACAAAATTCTATGTCCTGTCATCCCTGTTGGTGTTCCCTCATAACTGCATTCCCTCAAGGGGTTAGAGAAACCCTGTTGGAGTCCATTAAACTAAAGAAGTCACTTTTTTCCTTCTGCGCTAGAGCACTCCTTCCTGACTATGTCCTAGGCTAGCCAGGTCCAAAACTACTGTTGTTTGCTCTCTTGATGTCTTTTTTACTTGTTCAGACTTCTTCACAGAGCGTATGCATATGCACCACTGCATACCACCTGTATTACTCTATGAAAACTTCTCTTAGGGTGCAGTAAAGCAACAATCTCGATGAAGAGATAATAACTTAAACGTTTTTCTTCTTTAAACCTTGCTCTCTAGCTCCCCCTACCTGCTTAGGGAAAAGTTAACATGGGAACACTGAGAAATTGGAGAGAAATCTTTGTTTGGTGTCTAGGCAGATTGTTATTTGTTATAAAGAAGATATAATGCAGTCTCACAGAATATATGATCACTATAGGGCAATTAAAAATTAACACTTTCTGGGACTTCCCTGGCAGTCCAGTGGTTGAGACTCCGCGCTTCCAGTGCTGGGGGCGCGGGTTCGATCCTTGGTCGGGGCACTGGGATCCCACATAACATGAAGCTCGGCCGAAAAAACAAATAAACAAACTTTCTGTACAACACAAGGAGTGAGCCCCAGTGTTACTATGTACACCTAGTGTATCAACATTGGCGGGGAAACTGAAGTGGGAGAGTAAGGGTATATAGGAGCTCTATTTTTTGCTCTGTTTTTCTGTAAACCTGAAACTGCTCTAAAAAATAAAGTCAGTTATAAAATAGTTAAGCTCAGTTGGACCAGGATCAGTGGAAGTTGACTTGAAATCTCTTAGAGGAGAGAGTACTAGATCTCATAAGTAAAAGGAAAAATGGCGAGAGGGCAGGCGGGAACCAAAGAATGGACTTGTCCCACACACGCCTGTTGTTTCCAAGAAGTTCCAAAGCTCTCTACTCCTCTCCTTCCCACCTGGAGGAGTCCAAGGGAAACAAAGGATTTTGCATTTACCATCATCCAGTTTAGTTGACAAAGACTTTTGTCAGGAACCTTAGATTTGTGTATTATTGCTCTTTTCTAAACATAATTAATTTATTAGTTACCTTCTAAGCTTTTTTTAAAAAAATCAATTAGTATTTATTTATTTATTTTGCAATACACGGGCCTCTCCCTGTTGTGGCCTCTCCCATTGTGGAGCGCAGGTTCAGCAGCCATGGCTCACGGGCGCAGCCGCTCTGCGGCATGTGGGATCTTCCCGGACCAGGACACGAACCCGTGTCCCCTGCATCAGCAGGTGGACTCTCAACCACCGCGCCACCAGGAAAGCCCCCAATTAGTATTTATTAAATAGCTATTGATTTTCATAAGCTCAAAAACTTTCTGCTTTCTATCTCAGTGAATCGGAGGAAGGGAGAGGAGATAT